>NW_026967722.1:0-193484 GCF_028390025.1 Pseudophryne corroboree
TAAATCTAAAAACTCACTTGGGTGGGACTGATATTAAAGGTGAGAACAATATTATCACTGTTTGAATTCAGATGGTTACAGAATTGGTCCAGAGACTGTCTGTCACCCTTCCATACGAACAGGATGTCATCTATATATCGGCTCCAGGCCACCAGACTGGCGCCGAGCTCATGGCCACTCCACACAAACTGTTCTTCCAATGGGCCATGAATAGGTTAGCGTAACTCGGCGCCAGTCTGGTGCCCATCGCCGTACCCCTAAGTTGGAGATAGAACTCATCACTGAACCAAAAGAAATTATTTTTGAGGATAAGAGAAATACCCTCCAATATAAATTGGATTTTGTCTTCTACCATCTCACTTCTCCTAAGGAAAGTTTCTACAGATTTCAAACCCGTCTCATGATTTATAATAGTATATAAAGACGACACGTCCGCTGTAACCAAGAATAATTATCCCCCCACTGTATGTCATTAATCTTATTGATGGTATCGATTGTATCCTTTAAATAGGAGGGGGGTGGTTTTTACATAAGGTTGTAGGAGATGATCAATATACAAGGATAAGTTGGATAAACAGGAGTTTGTTCCAGCTACTATTGGCCGACCTGGGGGGGTTTTCTTTACATTTATGCATTTTGGGTAATGCATAAATGACAGGGATGGATGGATTCTCAATGTATATAAATAGACGTTCCTCATCTGTTATAACCCTTTTAGAGGTATACATAGCCAAAAAGGTATCTAATTTTTTCATAATATTAATATTAGGGTTGCCCTTTAATTTCTTATATGTTGTTTGTATCCATGAGTTGTCTTATGATCTCTTCATTATAATCCTCAGCATTCATCACTACCACCCCCTCCCCCCTTGTCAGCAGGTTTTATTACAATATCCTTGTTATTACTCAAGGATTTGATGGCCTCCTGCTCCTTTCTAGTTAAATTTGCTTTCTTATTAGGTTTAAGATCAATGGATTCTAACTCCTCCTTTATTGCCCTTTCAAATGATTCCACAAAGCAACCCCTTTTATACTTTGGATAAAAGGAAGATTTTCTTTTAAATTTAATCCCCACTGGTTCCTCACTGGTATTGTTGTTACTGGGGTTCTCTTCAAAAATCTTTTTAGAGTTAATCTTCTAATGAATTTTTCGATGTCAACAAAGACATCGAATTTCTTACATTTATTAGAGGGAGCAAATTTCAGGCCCCTCTCCAACACATTGGTTTCTTGTTCCGTTAGTGTATAATTACTCAAATTGTATATTTTGGTTTTATGTTCATTAGAGGTATTTCCTTCTATTTGTTCTACAGATGGTATATGTCTGTCCCTATTTCTCCGCTGTCTTCTTTCCTTATTCAAACATCTATTCTTACCTCCCCTCTTGCCCCTGGGTCTCTTCTTATGTTTTGGGGTTGTATCTGTGAGTGTGACCTTCTGGTACGGTTCCTAAAAAATGTTCCTGGTCCTCCAACATTCTAATCTATTGGTCCCATGAATCTGGAGTAATTCTCTCTTTCCTCTCTTGTTCTTACTCTTTCTTCCCATACCTGGGTTTCTGATGCCACCTATGTTGATCCTCAAAATTTCTATATGTACCATTAGATCTCCCATATTCATTATTCCTGAATCGGCCCTCTATGTGTGGATCTATCAGGGGTTTGATTGTATTGTATCCTCCTCCTATCTAATCCTCTCTCTCTGGGTACTTGTTCCCTCCTATTGTACCTGGGATTTTCATCCCTATGCTGTCTTCCCTTCCTTCGGTTTTACCATCCCCAAGTTTTCAGTATTTATAATTTTATCTCCCCCTTGGTACCTCAGAGGATATGGGGTACCTGTAGCATAATCGTTTTTATCTCTTGTGTATTTTTTATGTTTCTTTAGCTTAAGTTCTTTTTCATTCCTCTCTACTTTTCTTATAACCTCTTCCTCCATTATATGGTATTCTTCTAACTTTGAGAAAGGTTCCATCAAAGATTTAAGCATTTCAATCTCACTTTCTAAGTTTCGTAGTTCCTTACTCCTCTCTTTAATAATAAATGACATTAATGAAAGTGAGCATATGTCTAAGATACCACACCATCCTTCCTTAAAATCCTTAGATATATTTTCAAATGTGGGCATTTTATTGATACGTAATCCCCTCGGGACAATTTTCTCTGAACAATATTTTTCAGGGAGGCTATCTCCCACCATAATTTCCCTTCTTTAACTAAAATTTTCTCCATTTTATACATAGCATTCTTAAGATCATAATCCTTAAGATTAACATCAAAATTATCATTGAAGATCTCTGTGATATGAGCCCTTCTTTCTGTTCTATGTTTAAACATTCTCAAGGCAGCAAAACACACACAAATAGGTGCAAAACAGAACAAACTTATAGAAGAATGTGGTGACTTGCGCCCTTCTAGCTGCTGCTTAGATCCACTCACAAGAGCACCAAACTCGTTGGAAACATATATACAAAACAATGGAGAGCGATCCTTGAGCGCTGCTAGATGATCCCAAAAGTTCCTGATGACCTGTATATTATCGATACGGGTGGAAGAAATAAAATCAATCGACCAGTGAACACTGTACTGTAATCACTGTATGGGAACCTTTGAACTCACCGTAGCTCAGTGAGATGCGTTCACGTAAAGGTTTCTTTGATTGGTCGTAATTAAATTTCCACCAATAGCCACATATAAGCACATATGAAATGACACTCACCTGGGCTTAAAGGCCCTATATGCACAGAAAGGTTTCTTTCATCCACGTGTTTTCAAGCAGGCAAACGTGACCAAAAGTTCATAAAAACAATTTATTCGTCCATAAAAAATAATCCATAAAAACATACAAGTGAAATAATTCCTCCTGATTAAGCTGGAAGATGTTTTGTTCCACTCTAAACCCAAAAAGATGTATGGAAGACTCCTTTTAAGAAAAAAACACTCCTCACCATACCGTTCCCAGGACACGAGTAAGATGGGGCGTTTCCTCTCAGATGTTTAGCAAAAAAAGGGCTTCCAATCTATAGGGTAAATTGGAGTGGACACCAGCAATCAGGGGATCTCCAGAACACCAACGCGTTTCGGAATGTCTTCCTTCCTCAGGGTGTAGAGTCAAACAAAACACTGGGGTTTTTATACCCTATAACCTTGGTCACATGATCACTTCTGCCAATTTAATATTAAATCCCTTAAAAATACCTTAGTTTCTATACACTAAGTTTCTATATGCTATATTCATTAAATCCATATTATGAATATTCAAATATTATACATAAGTTGATAAAACAAATAATATATCTGCATTTTTAGTAACTTCAATATCTGAATTGGTTATATATAAAGCCTGTTGGGTACCATAGGGTCCATTACTCTCTCTATTAGTAACACCGTAATTAAACCCATTCCATTCTAACCCATTCTCCACAATTTTTAATTAACCTTATACCCACAATTCCTAGCAGCATATTCCTAAACCATTGGTAGTTCAGTTGTCATAGCAACCGCACGTTCACAGTTCTTTATACAATTTTTGGACGCAATGTTCACGATCTTTAACCACACTTCCGGATTCCCGTCGCGTCACTTCCTGCTTGTGAACCGCAAACAACGCGGCACCTCCTGGCGACGGATAAATCCGGATAGACGCGGCTACTTGCTTTCCCAATACGTCACTTCCTGGTTATGACCCGCAAGCCGGAAGAGATTATAACACCGTGGGGAAAGAAGATCGTCTCAGTTCTGTCTCTTAGACTCAATGGATCCCTCATTTTGTATGCAATATTTGCCATAGAAAACATGATAAAAGGGTACATATTAGTACGATATATTAGTGCATATATTACAGCATACGAATACCATATTCCAACATATTGATAAAATACCGTTAGCAACATGATAAAAGTACATATACCCATGCTATCAAACAGTGTTATATAAATAAGACTCACAAAAACCATTTGGTTTCAAATTCAACATTTAAACCTTTAGGAGCCAAAGTTCTAATTTCATAAATGCTCCTCATCTCCTCTTTGGCTAATGTTTCTTCCTTATTGTTGGTCCTCCAATTGGGTTGCACAGCCTTTATTCCACAAAAACTCTTCATGTATTTGATATTACACTCATGTTTATCCTTAAAATGCAGTGACACATTATGTGTCTCTAATCCCTTTTTTATATTTCTGACATGTTCAGCTAGTCTGACTTTAAGCATCCGGGATGTCCTACCTATGTACTGTTTTTTGCATTCACATTCCAATAGGTATACTACATCCTTTGTATTGCACGTAATGAAATCTTTAATCACATACGTTTTTCCTGTTTGTGTGGACCTATATTCCGTGATCTTACTAGTTTCACTAGTACATACACGACACATCTGGCACATTCCGCATCTAAAGAAACCCTTGGATTTGTTCCTGGTCATCATCCTAGGTACAGATAGTGCACTCTTAACAATATTATCCTTTAAATTACGTGCCTTCCGATACACAAATCGTGGACGTTCTGAAACATAGGGTTGCAATAAGGGGTCGTTTTTTAAAATGCCCCAATGTTTTTTAATAATGCCTTCTATTTGTCTGTGTTGGCTATTATACCCCGTAATAAATGGGATGTTATTATTACTCTTAGAACTGTTTCGCTTTTTTTCACCTTTTAGCATATGATCTCTATTTAATGCCAGTACATCATCTCTTGCTTTGTCAATCATTTCTTTGTTGTAACCCTTAGCTATGAACTGATTGCTAAGAGTACCAGCTTGTTCCTCAAAATTATTGAGGTCCGTACAATTCCTCCTGATACGCTGAAATTGGCTTGTGGGAATACCACTCAGCCAATTTCGATGATGATTACTACTATAGTCAATAAATGAATTACAATCGGTGGGTTTTATAAAATTCTTAGTCTTGATTCTACCTTCTTCCACATATATACTTAAATCTAAAAACTCCACTTGGGTGGGACTGATATTAAAGGTGAGAACAATATTATCACTGTTTGAATTCAGATGGTTACAGAATTGGTCCAGAGACTGTCTGTCACCCTTCCATACGAACAGGATGTCATCTATATATCGGCTCCAGGCCACCAGACTGGCGCCGAGCTCATGGCCACTCCACACAAACTGTTCTTCCCAATGGGCCATGAATAGGTTAGCGTAACTCGGCGCCAGTCTGGTGCCCATCGCCGTACCCCTAAGTTGGAGATAGAACTCATCACTGAACCAAAAGAAATTATTTTTGAGGATAAGAGAAATACCCTCCAATATAAATTGGATTTTGTCTTCTACCATCTCACTTCTCCTAAGGAAAGTTTCTACAGATTTCAAACCCGTCTCATGATTTATAATAGTATATAAAGACGACACGTCCGCTGTAACCAAGAAATAATTATCCCCCCACTGTATGTCATTAATCTTATTGATGGTATCGATTGTATCCTTTAAATAGGAGGGGGTGGTTTTTACATAAGGTTGTAGGAGATGATCAATATACAAGGATAAGTTGGATAAACAGGAGTTTGTTCCAGCTACTATTGGCCGACCTGGGGGGTTTTCTTTACATTTATGCATTTTGGGTAATGCATAAATGACAGGGATGGATGGATTCTCAATGTATATAAATAGACGTTCCTCATCTGTTATAACCCTTTTAGAGGTATACATAGCCAAAAAGGTATCTAATTTTTTCATAATATTAATATTAGGGTTGCCCTTTAATTTCTTATATGTTGTTTTATCCATGAGTTGTCTTATGATCTCTTCATTATAATCCTCAGCATTCATCACTACCACCCCTCCCCCCTTGTCAGCAGGTTTTATTACAATATCCTTGTTATTACTCAAGGATTTGATGGCCTCCTGCTCCTTTCTAGTTAAATTTGCTTTCTTATTAGGTTTAAGATCAATGGATTCTAACTCCTCCTTTATTGCCCTTTCAAATGATTCCACAAAGCAACCCCTTTTATACTTTGGATAAAAGGAAGATTTTCTTTTAAATTTAATCCCCACTGGTTCCTCACTGGTATTGTTGTTACTGGGGTTCTCTTCAAAAAATCTTTTTAGAGTTAATCTTCTAATGAATTTTTCGATGTCAACAAAGACATCGAATTTCTTACATTTATTAGAGGGAGCAAATTTCAGGCCCCTCTCCAACACATTGGCTATGTATACCTCTAAAAGGGTTATAACAGATGAGGAACGTCTATTTATATACATTGAGAATCCATCCATCCCTGTCATTTATGCATTACCCAAAATGCATAAATGTAAAGAAAACCCCCCAGGTCGGCCAATAGTAGCTGGAACAAACTCCTGTTTATCCAACTTATCCTTGTATATTGATCATCTCCTACAACCTTATGTAAAAACCACCCCCTCCTATTTAAAGGATACAATCGATACCATCAATAAGATTAATGACATACAGTGGGGGGATAATTATTTCTTGGTTACAGCGGACGTGTCGTCTTTATATACTATTATAAATCATGAGACGGGTTTGAAATCTGTAGAAACTTTCCTTAGGAGAAGTGAGATGGTAGAAGACAAAATCCAATTTATATTGGAGGGTATTTCTCTTATCCTCAAAAATAATTTCTTTTGGTTCAGTGATGAGTTCTATCTCCAACTTAGGGGTACGGCGATGGGCACCAGACTGGCGCCGAGTTACGCTAACCTATTCATGGCCCATTGGGAAGAACAGTTTGTGTGGAGTGGCCATGAGCTCGGCGCCAGTCTGGTGGCCTGGAGCCGATATATAGATGACATCCTGTTCGTATGGAAGGGTGACAGACAGTCTCTGGACCAATTCTGTAACCATCTGAATTCAAACAGTGATAATATTGTTCTCACCTTTAATATCAGTCCCACCCAAGTGGAGTTTTTAGATTTAAGTATATATGTGGAAGAAGGTAGAATCAAGACTAAGAATTTTATAAAACCCACCGATTGTAATTCATTTATTGACTATAGTAGTAATCATCATCGAAATTGGCTGAGTGGTATTCCCACAAGCCAATTTCAGCGTATCAGGAGGAATTGTACGGACCTCAATAATTTTGAGGAACAAGCTGGTACTCTTAGCAATCAGTTCATAGCTAAGGGTTACAACAAAGAAATGATTGACAAAGCAAGAGATGATGTACTGGCATTAAATAGAGATCATATGCTAAAAGGTGAAAAAAAGCGAAACAGTTCTAAGAGTAATAATAACATCCCATTTATTACGGGGTATAATAGCCAACACAGACAAATAGAAGGCATTATTAAAAAACATTGGGGCATTTTAAAAAACGACCCCTTATTGCAACCCTATGTTTCAGAACGTCCACGATTTGTGTATCGGAAGGCACGTAATTTAAAGGATAATATTGTTAAGAGTGCACTATCTGTACCTAGGATGATGACCAGGAACAAATCCAAGGGTTTCTTTAGATGCGGAATGTGCCAGATGTGTCGTGTATGTACTAGTGAAACTAGTAAGATCACGGAATATAGGTCCACACAAACAGGAAAAACGTATGTGATTAAAGATTTCATTACGTGCAATACAAAGGATGTAGTATACCTATTGGAATGTGAATGCAAAAAACAGTACATAGGTAGGACATCCCGGATGCTTAAAGTCAGACTAGCTGAACATGTCAGAAATATAAAAAAGGGATTAGAGACACATAATGTGTCACTGCATTTTAAGGATAAACATGAGTGTAATATCAAATACATGAAGAGTTTTTGTGGAATAAAGGCTGTGCAACCCAATTGGAGGACCAACAATAAGGAAGAAACATTAGCCAAAGAGGAGATGAGGAGCATTTATGAAATTAGAACTTTGGCTCCTAAAGGTTTAAATGTTGAATTTGAAACCAAATGGTTTTTGTGAGTCTTATTTATATAACACTGTTTGATAGCATGGGTATATGTACTTTTATCATGTTGCTAACGGTATTTTATCAATATGTTGGAATATGGTATTCGTATGCTGTAATATATGCACTAATATATCGTACTAATATGTACCCTTTTATCATGTTTTCTATGGCAAATATTGCATACAAAATGAGGGATCCATTGAGTCTAAGAGACAGAACTGAGACGATCTTCTTTCCCCACGGTGTTATAATCTCTTCCGGCTTGCGGGTCATAACCAGGAAGTGACGTATTGGGAAAGCAAGTAGCCGCGTCTATCCGGATTTATCCGTCGCCAGGAGGTGCCGCGTTGTTTGCGGTTCACAAGCAGGAAGTGACGCGACGGGAATCCGGAAGTGTGGTTAAAGATCGTGAACATTGCGTCCAAAAATTGTATAAAGAACTGTGAACGTGCGGTTGCTATGACAACTGAACTACCAATGGTTTAGGAATATGCTGCTAGGAATTGTGGGTATAAGGTTAATTAAAAATTGTGGAGAATGGGTTAGAATGGAATGGGTTTAATTACGGTGTTACTAATAGAGAGAGTAATGGACCCTATGGTACCCAACAGGCTTTATATATAACCAATTCAGATATTGAAGTTACTAAAAATGCAGATATATTATTTGTTTTATCAACTTATGTATAATATTTGAATATTCATAATATGGATTTAATGAATATAGCATATAGAAACTTAGTGTATAGAAACTAAGGTATTTTTAAGGGATTTAATATTAAATTGGCAGAAGTGATCATGTGACCAAGGTTATAGGGTATAAAAACCCCAGTGTTTTGTTTGACTCTACACCCTGAGGAAGGAAGACATTCCGAAACGCGTTGGTGTTCTGGAGATCCCCTGATTGCTGGTGTCCACTCCAATTTACCCTATAGATTGGAAGCCCTTTTTTTGCTAAACATCTGAGAGGAAACGCCCCATCTTACTCGTGTCCTGGGAACGGTATGGTGAGGAGTGTTTTTTTCTTAAAAGGAGTCTTCCATACATCTTTTTGGGTTTAGAGTGGAACAAAACATCTTCCAGCTTAATCAGGAGGAATTATTTCACTTGTATGTTTTTATGGATTATTTTTTATGGACGAATAAATTGTTTTTATGAACTTTTGGTCACGTTTGCCTGCTTGAAAACACGTGGATGAAAGAAACCTTTCTGTGCATATAGGGCCTTTAAGCCCAGGTGAGTGTCATTTCATATGTGCTTATATGTGGCTATTGGTGGAAATTTAATTACGACCAATCAAAGAAACCTTTACGTGAACGCATCTCACTGAGCTACGGTGAGTTCAAAGGTTCCCATACAGTGATTACAGTACAGTGTTCACTGGTCGATTGATTTTATTTCTTCCACCCGTATCGATAATATACAGGTCATCAGGAACTTTTGGGATCATCTAGCAGCGCTCAAGGATCGCTCTCCATTGTTTTGTATATATGTTTCCAACGAGTTTGGTGCTCTTGTGAGTGGATCTAAGCAGCAGCTAGAAGGGCGCAAGTCACCACATTCTTCTATAAGTTTGTTCTGTTTTGCACCTATTTGTGTGTGTTTTGCTGCCTTGAGAATGTTTAAACATAGAACAGAAAGAAGGGCTCATATCACAGAGATCTTCAATGATAATTTTGATGTTAATCTTAAGGATTATGATCTTAAGAATGCTATGTATAAAATGGAGAAAATTTTAGTTAAAGAAGGGAAATTATGGTGGGAGATAGCCTCCCTTGAAAAATATTGTTCAGAGAAAATTGTCCCGAGGGGATTACGTATCAATAAAATGCCCACATTTGAAAATATATCTAAGGATTTTAAGGAAGGATGGTGTGGTATCTTAGACATATGCTCACTTTCATTAATGTCATTTATTATTAAAGAGAGGAGTAAGGAACTACGAAACTTAGAAAGTGAGATTGAAATGCTTAAATCTTTGATGGAACCTTTCTCAAAGTTAGAAGAATACCATATAATGGAGGAAGAGGTTATAAGAAAAGTAGAGAGGAATGAAAAAGAACTTAAGCTAAAGAAACATAAAAAATACACAAGAGATAAAAACGATTATGCTACAGGTACCCCATATCCTCTGAGGTACCAAGGGGGAGATAAAATTATAAATACTGAAAACTTTGGGGATGGTAAAACCGAAGGAAGGGAAAGACAGCATAGGGATGAAAATCCCAGGTACAATAGGAGGGAACAAGTACCCAGAGAGAGAGGATTAGATAGGAGGAGGATACAATACAATCAAACCCCTGATAGATCCACACATAGAGGCCGATTCAGGAATAATGAATATGGGAGATCTAATGGTACATATAGAAATTTTGAGGATCAACATAGGTGGCATCAGAAACCCAGGTATGGGGAAGAAAGAGTAAGAACAAGAGAGGAAAGAGAGAATTACTCCAGATTTCATGGGACCAATAGATTTAGAATGTTGGAGGACCAGGAACATTTTTTAGGGAACCGTACCAGAAGGTCACACTCACAGATACAACCCCAAAACATAAGAAGAGACCCAGGGGCAAGAGGGGAGGTAAGAATAGATGTTTGAATAAGGAAAGAAGACAGCGGAGAAATAGGGACAGACATATACCATCTGTAGAACAAATAGAAGGAAATACCTCTAATGAACATAAAACCAAAATATACAATTTGAGTAATTATACACTAACGGAACAAGAAACCAATGTGTTGGAGAGGGGCCTGAAATTTGCTCCCTCTAATAAATGTAAGAAATTCGATGTCTTTGTTGACATCGAAAAATTCATTAGAAGATTAACTCTAAAAAGATTTTTTGAAGAGAACCCCAGTAACAACAATACCAGTGAGGAACCAGTGGGGATTAAATTTAAAAGAAAATCTTCCTTTTATCCAAAGTATAAAAGGGGTTGCTTTGTGGAATCATTTGAAAGGGCAATAAAGGAGGAGTTAGAATCCATTGATCTTAAACCTAATAAGAAAGCAAATTTAACTAGAAAGGAGCAGGAGGCCATCAAATCCTTGAGTAATAACAAGGATATTGTAATAAAACCTGCTGACAAGGGGGGAGGGGTGGTAGTGATGAATGCTGAGGATTATAATGAAGAGATCATAAGACAACTCATGGATAAAACAACATATAAGAAATTAAAGGGCAACCCTAATATTAATATTATGAAAAAATTAGATACCTTTTTGGCTATGTATACCTCTAAAAGGGTTATAACAGATGAGGAACGTCTATTTATATACATTGAGAATCCATCCATCCCTGTCATTTATGCATTACCCAAAATGCATAAATGTAAAGAAAACCCCCCAGGTCGGCCAATAGTAGCTGGAACAAACTCCTGTTTATCCAACTTATCCTTGTATATTGATCATCTCCTACAACCTTATGTAAAAACCACCCCCTCCTATTTAAAGGATACAATCGATACCATCAATAAGATTAATGACATACAGTGGGGGGATAATTATTTCTTGGTTACAGCGGACGTGTCGTCTTTATATACTATTATAAATCATGAGACGGGTTTGAAATCTGTAGAAACTTTCCTTAGGAGAAGTGAGATGGTAGAAGACAAAATCCAATTTATATTGGAGGGTATTTCTCTTATCCTCAAAAATAATTTCTTTTGGTTCAGTGATGAGTTCTATCTCCAACTTAGGGGTACGGCGATGGGCACCAGACTGGCGCCGAGTTACGCTAACCTATTCATGGCCCATTGGGAAGAACAGTTTGTGTGGAGTGGCCATGAGCTCGGCGCCAGTCTGGTGGCCTGGAGCCGATATATAGATGACATCCTGTTCGTATGGAAGGGTGACAGACAGTCTCTGGACCAATTCTGTAACCATCTGAATTCAAACAGTGATAATATTGTTCTCACCTTTAATATCAGTCCCACCCAAGTGGAGTTTTTAGATTTAAGTATATATGTGGAAGAAGGTAGAATCAAGACTAAGAATTTTATAAAACCCACCGATTGTAATTCATTTATTGACTATAGTAGTAATCATCATCGAAATTGGCTGAGTGGTATTCCCACAAGCCAATTTCAGCGTATCAGGAGGAATTGTACGGACCTCAATAATTTTGAGGAACAAGCTGGTACTCTTAGCAATCAGTTCATAGCTAAGGGTTACAACAAAGAAATGATTGACAAAGCAAGAGATGATGTACTGGCATTAAATAGAGATCATATGCTAAAAGGTGAAAAAAAGCGAAACAGTTCTAAGAGTAATAATAACATCCCATTTATTACGGGGTATAATAGCCAACACAGACAAATAGAAGGCATTATTAAAAAACATTGGGGCATTTTAAAAAACGACCCCTTATTGCAACCCTATGTTTCAGAACGTCCACGATTTGTGTATCGGAAGGCACGTAATTTAAAGGATAATATTGTTAAGAGTGCACTATCTGTACCTAGGATGATGACCAGGAACAAATCCAAGGGTTTCTTTAGATGCGGAATGTGCCAGATGTGTCGTGTATGTACTAGTGAAACTAGTAAGATCACGGAATATAGGTCCACACAAACAGGAAAAACGTATGTGATTAAAGATTTCATTACGTGCAATACAAAGGATGTAGTATACCTATTGGAATGTGAATGCAAAAAACAGTACATAGGTAGGACATCCCGGATGCTTAAAGCCAGACTAGCTGAACATGTCAGAAATATAAAAAAGGGATTAGAGACACATAATGTGTCACTGCATTTTAAGGATAAACATGAGTGTAATATCAAATACATGAAGAGTTTTTGTGGAATAAAGGCTGTGCAACCCAATTGGAGGACCAACAATAAGGAAGAAACATTAGCCAAAGAGGAGATGAGGAGCATTTATGAAATTAGAACTTTGGCTCCTAAAGGTTTAAATGTTGAATTTGAAACCAAATGGTTTTTGTGAGTCTTATTTATATAACACTGTTTGATAGCATGGGTATATGTACTTTTATCATGTTGCTAACGGTATTTTATCAATATGTTGGAATATGGTATTCGTATGCTGTAATATATGCACTAATATATCGTACTAATATGTACCCTTTTATCATGTTTTCTATGGCAAATATTGCATACAAAATGAGGGATCCATTGAGTCTAAGAGACAGAACTGAGACGATCTTCTTTCCCCACGGTGTTATAATCTCTTCCGGCTTGCGGGTCATAACCAGGAAGTGACGTATTGGGAAAGCAAGTAGCCGCGTCTATCCGGATTTATCCGTCGCCAGGAGGTGCCGCGTTGTTTGCGGTTCACAAGCAGGAAGTGACGCGACGGGAATCCGGAAGTGTGGTTAAAGATCGTGAACATTGCGTCCAAAAATTGTATAAAGAACTGTGAACGTGCGGTTGCTATGACAACTGAACTACCAATGGTTTAGGAATATGCTGCTAGGAATTGTGGGTATAAGGTTAATTAAAAATTGTGGAGAATGGGTTAGAATGGAATGGGTTTAATTACGGTGTTACTAATAGAGAGAGTAATGGACCCTATGGTACCAAACAGGCTTTATATATAACCAATTCAGATATTGAAGTTACTAAAAATGCAGATATATTATTTGTTTTATCAACTTATGTATAATATTTGAATATTCATAATATGGATTTAATGAATATAGCATATAGAAACTTAGTGTATAGAAACTAAGGTATTTTTAAGGGATTTAATATTAAATTGGCAGAAGTGATCATGTGACCAAGGTTATAGGGTATAAAAACCCCAGTGTTTTGTTTGACTCTACACCCTGAGGAAGGAAGACATTCCGAAACGCGTTGGTGTTCTGGAGATCCCCTGATTGCTGGTGTCCACTCCAATTTACCCTATAGATTGGAAGCCCTTTTTTTGCTAAACATCTGAGAGGAAACGCCCCATCTTACTCGTGTCCTGGGAACGGTATGGTGAGGAGTGTTTTTTTCTTAAAAGGAGTCTTCCATACATCTTTTTGGGTTTAGAGTGGAACAAAACATCTTCCAGCTTAATCAGGAGGAATTATTTCACTTGTATGTTTTTATGGATTATTTTTTATGGACGAATAAATTGTTTTTATGAACTTTTGGTCACGTTTGCCTGCTTGAAAACACGTGGATGAAAGAAACCTTTCTGTGCATATAGGGCCTTTAAGCCCAGGTGAGTGTCATTTCATATGTGCTTATATGTGGCTATTGGTGGAAATTTAATTACGACCAATCAAAGAAACCTTTACGTGAACGCATCTCACTGAGCTACGGTGAGTTCAAAGGTTCCCATACAGTGATTACAGTACAGTGTTCACTGGTCGATTGATTTTATTTCTTCCACCCGTATCGATAATATACAGGTCATCAGGAACTTTTGGGATCATCTAGCAGCGCTCAAGGATCGCTCTCCATTGTTTTGTATATATGTTTCCAACGAGTTTGGTGCTCTTGTGAGTGGATCTAAGCAGCAGCTAGAAGGGCGCAAGTCACCACATTCTTCTATAAGTACATTTTGGGATAGTACCTAAAGTTTAAAGCAAAAATTGGGGCACTTTTAAAATTTTAATTTTTGACCAAAATTGACAGGTCCGGGGCTTAGGGAAATTCTCATATGCCACAAAACGGATGAAGCTCCTGTTCAAAAATGATGCTCCGAAATCAACTTCTGTCAACTTAGTGATACATTTTGGGATAGTACCTAAAGTTTAAAGCAGAAATTGGGGCACTTTTGAAAATTTCATTTTTGACCAAAATCGACAGGTCCGGGGCTTAGGGAATTTCTCATTTGCCACAAAACGGTTGAAGCTCCTGTTCAAAAATGATGCTCCGAAATCAACTTCTGTCACCTTAGTGATACATCTTGGGATAGTACCTAAAGTTTAAAGCAGAAATTGGGGCACTTTTGAAATTTTCATTTTTGACCAAAATCGACAGGTCCTGGGCTTAGGGAATTTCTCATATGCACAAAACGGTTGAAGCTCCTGTTCAAAAATGATGCTCCGACATCAACTTCTGTCATCTTAGTGATACATTTTGGGACAGCACCTAAAGTTTAAAGCAGAAATTGGGGCACTTTTGACATTTTCATTTTTGACCAAAATTGACAGGTCCGGGGCTTAGGGAAATTCTCATATGCCACAAAACGGATGAAGCTCCTGTTCAAAAATGATGCTCCGAAATCAACTTCTGTCACCTTAGTGGTACATTTTGGGATAGTACCTAAAGTTTAAAGCAGAAATTGGGGCACTTTTGAAAATTTCATTTTTGACCAAAATCGACAGGTCCGGGGCTTAGGGAATTTCTCATATGCCACAAAACGGTTGAAGCTTCTGTTCAAAAATGATGCTCCGAAATCAACTTCTGTCACCTTAGTGATACATCTTGGGATAGTACCTAAAGTTTAAAGCAGAAATTGGGGCACTTTTGAAAATTTCAATTTTGACCAAAATCGACAGGTCCGGGGCTTAGGGAATTTCTCATATGCCACAAAACGGTTGAAGCTTCTGTTCAAAAATGATGCTCCAAAATCAACTTCTGTCACCTTAGTGATACATATTGGGACAGCACCTAAAGTTTAAAGCAGAAATTGGGGCACTTTTGAAATTTTCATTTTTGACCAAAATCGACAGGTCCGGGGCTTAGGGAATTTCTCATATGCCACAAAACGGTTGAAGCTCCTGTTCCAAAATGATGCTCCGAAAACAACTTCTGTCACCTTAGTGATACATTTTGGGATAGTACCTAAAGTTTAAAGCAGAAATTGGGGCACTTTTGAAATTTAAAATTTTTGACCAAAATTGACAGGTCCGGGGCTTAGGGAATTTCTCATATGCTACAAAACGGATGAAGCTCCTGTTCAAAAATGATGCTCCGAAATCAACTTCTGTCACCTTAGTGATACATTTTGGGATAGTACCTAAAGTTTAAAGCAGAAATTGGGGCACTTTTGAAATTTTCATTTTTGACCAAAATCGACAGGTCCGGGGCTTAGGGAATTTCTCATATGCCACAAAACGGTTGAAGCTTCTGTTAAAAAATGATGCTCCAAAATCAACTTCTATCACCTTAGTGATACATTTTGGGATAGTACCTAAAGTTTAAAGCAGAAATTGGGGCACTTTTGAAATTTTCATTTTTGACCAAAATCGACAGGTCCGGGGCTTAGGGAATTTCTCATATGCCACAAAACGGTTGAAGCTTCTGTTAAAAAATGATGCTCCAAAATCAACTTCTGTCACCTTAGTGATACATTTTGGGACAGCACCTAAAGTTTAAAGCAGAAATTGGAGCACTTTTGAAATTTTCATTTTTGACCAAAATCGACAGGTCCGGGGCTTAGGGAATTTCTCATATGCCACAAAACGGTTGAAGCTTCTGTTAAAAAATGATGCTCCAAAATCAACTTCTGTCACCTTAGTGATACATTTTGGGACAGCACCTAAAGTTTAAAGCAGAAATTGGAGCACTTTTGAAATTTTCATTTTTGACCAAAATCGACAGGTCCGGGGCTTAGGGAATTTCTCATATGCCACAAAACGGATGAAGCTCCTGTTCAAAAATGATGCTCCGAAAACAACTTCTGTCACCTTAGTGATACATTTTGGGATAGTACCTAAAGTTTAAAGCAGAAATTGGGGCACTTTTGAAATTTAAAATTTTTGACCAAAATTGACAGGTCCGGGGCTTAGGGAATTTCTCATATGCTACAAAACGGATGAAGCTTCTGTTCAAAAATGATGCTCCGAAATCAACTTCTGTCACCTTAGTGATACATTTTGGGATAGCACCTAAAGTTTAAAGCAAAAATTGGGGCACTTTTAAAATTTTAATTTTTGACCAAAATTGACAGGTCCGGGGCTTAGGTAAATTCTCATATGCCACAAAACGGATGAAGCTCCTGTTCAAAAATAATGCTCCGAAATCAACTTCTGTCAACTTAGTGATACATTTTGGGATAGTACCTAAAGTTTAAAGCAGAAATTGGGGCACTTTTGAAAATTTCATTTTTGACCAAAATCGACAGGTCCGGGGCTTAGGGAATTTCTCATTTGCCACAAAACGGTTGAAGCTCCTGTTCAAAAATGATGCTCCGAAATCAACTTCTGTCACCTTAGTGATACATCTTGGGATAGTACCTAAAGTTTAAAGCAGAAATTGGGGCACTTTTGAAATTTTCATTTTTGACCAAAATCGACAGGTCCGGGGCTTAGGGAATTTCTCATATGCACAAAACGGTTGAAGCTCCTGTTCAAAAATGATGCTCCGACATCAACTTCTGTCATCTTAGTGATACATTTTGGGACAGCACCTAAAGTTTAAAGCAGAAATTGGGGCACTTTTGACATTTTCATTTTTGACCAAAATTGACAGGTCCGGGGCTTAGGGAAATTCTCATATGCCACAAAACGGATGAAGCTCCTGTTCAAAAATGATGCTCCGAAATCAACTTCTGTCACCTTAGTGGTACATTTTGGGATAGTACCTAAAGTTTAAAGCAGAAATTGGGGCACTTTTGAAAATTTCATTTTTGACCAAAATCGACAGGTCCGGGGCTTAGGGAATTTCTCATATGCCACAAAACGGTTGAAGCTTCTGTTCAAAAATGATGCTCCGAAATCAACTTCTGTCACCTTAGTGATACATTTTGGGACAGCACCTAAAGTTTAAAGCAGAAATTGGGGCACTTTTGACATTTTCATTTTTGACCAAAATTGACAGGTCCGGGGCTTAGGGAAATTCTCATATGCCACAAAACGGATGAAGCTCCTGTTCAAAAATGATGCTCCGAAATCAACTTCTGTCACCTTAGTGGTACATTTTGGGATAGTACCTAAAGTTTAAAGCAGAAATTGGGGCACTTTTGAAAATTTCATTTTTGACCAAAATCGACAGGTCCGGGGCTTAGGGAATTTCTCATATGCCACAAAACGGTTGAAGCTCCTGTTCAAAAATGATGCTCCGAAATCAACTTCTGTCACCTTAGTGATACATCTTGGGATAGTACCTAAAGTTTAAAGCAGAAATTGGGGCACTTTTGAAAATTTCATTTTTGACCAAAATCGACAGGTCCGGGGCTTAGGGAATTTCTCATATGCCACAAAACGGTTGAAGCTTCTGTTCAAAAATGATGCTCCGAAATCAACTTCTATCACCTTAGTGATACATTTTGGGATAGTACCTAAAGTTTAAAGCAGAAATTGGGGCACTTTTGAAATTTTCATTTTTGACCAAAATCGACAGGTCCGGGGCTTAGGGAATTTCTCATATGCCACAAAACGGTTGAAGCTCCTGTTCAACAATGATGCTCCGAAATCAACTTCTGTCACCTTAGTGATACATATTGGGACAGCACCTAAAGTTTAAAGCAGAAATTGGGGCACTTTTGAAAATTTCATTTTTGACCAAAATCGACAGGTCCGGGGCTTAGGGAATTTCTCATTTGCCACAAAACGGTTGAAGCTCCTGTTCAAAAATGATGCTCCGAAATCAACTTCTGTCACCTTAGTGATACATCTTGGGATAGTACCTAAAGTTTAATGCAAAAATTGGGGCACTTTTGAAATTTTCATTTTTGACCAAAATCGACAGGTCCGGGGCTTAGGGAATTTCTCATATGCCACAAAACGGTTGAAGCTCCTGTTCAAAAATGATGCTCCGACATCAACTTCTGTCACCTTAGTGATACATTTTGGGATAGTACCTAAAGTTTAAAGCAGAAATTGGGGCACTTTTGAAATTTTAATTTTTGACCAAAATTGACAGGTCCTGGGCTTAGGGAATTTCTCATATGCCACAAAACGGATGAAGCTCCTGTTCAAAAATGATGCTCCGAAATCAACTTCTGTCACCTTAGTGATACATTTTGGGATAGCACCTAAAGTTTAAAGCAGAAATTGGGGCACTTTTGAAAATTTCATTTTTGACCAAAATCGACAGGTCCGGGGCGTAGGGAATTTCTCATTTGCCACAAAACGTTTGAAGCTCCTGTTAAAAAATGATGCTCCGAAATCAACTTCTGTCACCTTAGTGATACATCTTGTGATAGTACCTAAAGTTTAAAGCAGAAATTGGGGCACTTTTGAAAATTTAATTTTTGACCAAAATCGACAGGTCCGGGGCTTAGGGAATTTCTCATATGCCACAAAACGGTTGAAGCTTCTGTTCAAAAATGATGCTCCGAAATCAACTTCTGTCACCTTAGTGATACATTTTGGGACAGCACCTAAAGTTTAAAGCAGAAATTGGGGCACTTTTGAAATTTTCATTTTTGACCAAAATCGACAGGTCCGGGGCTTAGGGAATTTCTCATATGCCACAAAACGGTTGAAGCTTCTGTTCAAAAATGATGCTCCGAAATCAACTTCTGTCACCTTAGTGATACATTTTGGGATAGCACCTAAAGTTTAAAGCAAAAATTGGGGCACTTTTAAAATTTTAATTTTTGACCAAAATTGACAGGTCCTGGGCTTAGGGAAATTCTCATATGCCACAAAACGGATGAAGCTCCTGTTCAAAAATGATGCTCCGAAATCAACTTCTGTCAACTTAGTGATACATTTTGGGATAGTACCTAAAGTTTAAAGCAGAAATTGGGGCACTTTTGAAAATTTCATTTTTGACCAAAATCGACAGGTCCGGGGCTTAGGGAATTTCTCATTTGCCACAAAACGGTTGAAGCTCCTGTTCAAAAATGATGCTCCGAAATCAACTTCTGTCACCTTAGTGGTACATTTTGGGATAGTACCTAAAGTTTAAAGCAGAAATTGGGGCACTTTTGAAAATTTCATTTTTGACCAAAATCGACAGGTCCGGGGCTTAGGGAATTTCTCATATGCCACAAAACGGTTGAAGCTCCTGTTCAAAAATGATGCTCCGAAATCAACTTCTGTCAACTTAGTGATACATTTTGGGATAGTACCTAAAGTTTAAAGCAGAAATTGGGGCACTTTTGAAAATTTCATTTTTGACCAAAATCGACAGGTCCGGGGCTTAGGGAATTTCTCATATGCCACAAAACGGATGAAGCTCCTGTTCAAAAATGATGCTCCGAAATCAACTTCTGTCACCTTAGTGGTACATTTTGGGAAAGTACCTAAAGTTTAAAGCAGAAATTGGGGCACTTTTGAAAATTTCATTTTTGACCAAAATCGACAGGTCCGGGGCTTAGGGAATTTCTCATATGCCACAAAACGGTTGAAGCTTCTG
Organism: Pseudophryne corroboree; assembly: GCF_028390025.1. Lineage (NCBI taxonomy): Eukaryota > Metazoa > Chordata > Amphibia > Anura > Myobatrachidae > Pseudophryne > Pseudophryne corroboree. The sequence continues at coordinate 20,077 of NW_026967722.1, forward strand.
TTCAAAAATGATGCTCCGAAATCAACTTCTGTCACCTTAGTGATACATTTTGGGACAGCACCTAAAGTTTAAAGCAGAAATTGGGGCACTTTTGACATTTTCATTTTTGACCAAAATTGACAGGTCCGGGGCTTAGGGAAATTCTCATATGCCACAAAACGGTTGAAGCTTCTGTTCAAAAATGATGCTCCGAAATCAACTTCTATCACCTTAGTGATACATTTTGGGATAGTACCTAAAGTTTAAAGCAGAAATTGGGGCACTTTTGAAATTTTCATTTTTGACCAAAATCGACAGGTCCGGGGCTTAGGGTATTTCTCATATGCCACAAAACGGTTGAAGCTTCTGTTAAAAAATGATGCTCCGAAATCAACTTCTATCACCTTAGTGATACATTTTGGGATAGTACCTAAAGTTTAAAGCAGAAATTGGGGCACTTTTGAAATTTTCATTTTTGACCAAAATCGACAGGTCCGGGGCTTAGGGAATTTCTCATATGCCACAAAACGGTTGAAGCTCCTGTTCAACAATGATGCTCCGAAATCAACTTCTGTCACCTTAGTGATACATATTGGGACAGCACCTAAAGTTTAAAGCAGAAATTGGGGCACTTTTGAAAATTTCATTTTTGACCAAAATCGACAGGTCCGGGGCTTAGGTAATTTCTCATTTGCCACAAAACGGTTGAAGCTCCTGTTCAAAAATGATGCTCCAAAATCAACTTCTGTCACCTTAGTGATACATCTTGGGATAGTACCTAAAGTTTAAAGCAGAAATTGGGGCACTTTTGAAATTTTCATTTTTGACCAAAATCGACAGGTCCGGGGCTTAGGGAATTTCTCATATGCCACAAAACGGTTGAAGCTCCTGTTCAAAAATGATGCTCCGACATCAACTTCTGTCATCTTAGTGATACATTTTGGGACAGCACCTAAAGTTTAAAGCAGAAATTGGGGCACTTTTGACATTTTCATTTTTGACCAAAATTGACAGGTCCGGGGCTTAGGGAAATTCTCATATGCCACAAAACGGATGAAGCTCCTGTTCAAAAATGATGCTCCGAAATCAACTTCTGTCACCTTAGTGGTACATTTTGGGATAGTACCTAAAGTTTAAAGCAGAAATTGGGGCACTTTTGAAAATTTCATTTTTGACCAAAATCGACAGGTCCGGGGCTTAGGGAATTTCTCATATGCCACAAAACGGTTGAAGCTTCTGTTCAAAAATGATGCTCCGAAATCAACTTCTGTCACCTTAGTGATACATTTTGGGACAGCACCTAAAGTTTAAAGCAGAAATTGGGGCACTTTTGACATTTTAATTTTTGACCAAAATTGACAGGTCCGGGGCTTAGGGAAATTCTCATATGCCACAAAACGGATGAAGCTCCTGTTCAAAAATGATGCTCCGAAATCAACTTCTGTCACCTTAGTGGTACATTTTGGGATAGTACCTAAAGTTTAAAGCAGAAATTGGGGCACTTTTGAAAATTTCATTTTTGACCAAAATCGACAGGTCCGGGGCTTAGGGAATTTCTCATATGCCACAAAACGGTTGAAGCTCCTGTTCAAAAATGATGCTCCGAAATCAACTTCTGTCACCTTAGAGATACATCTTGGGATAGTACCTAAAGTTTAAAGCAGAAATTGGGGCACTTTTGAAAATTTCATTTTTGACCAAAATCGACAGGTCCGGGGCTTAGGGAATTTCTCATATGCCACAAAACGGTTGAAGCTTCTGTTAAAAAATGATGCTCCGAAATCAACTTCTATCACCTTAGTGATACATTTTGGGATAGTACCTAAAGTTTAAAGCAGAAATTGGGGCACTTTTGAAATTTTCATTTTTGACCAAAACCGACAGGTCCGGGGCTTAGGGTATTTCTCATATGCCACAAAACGGTTAAAGCTCCTGTTCAACAATGATGCTCCGAAATCAACTTCTGTCACCTTAGTGATACATTTTGGGACAGCACCTAAAGTTTAAAGCAGAAATTGGGGCACTTTTGAAATTTTCATTTTTGACCAAAATCGACAGGTCCGGGGCTTAGGGAATTTCTCATATGCCACAAAACGGTTGAAGCTCCTGTTCAAAGATGATGCTCCGAAATCAACTTCTGTCACCTTAGTGACACATTTTGGGATAGTACCTAAAGTTTAAAGCAGAAATTGGGGCACTTTTGAAAATTTCATTTTTGACCAAAATCGACAGGTCCGGGGCTTAGGGAATTTCTCATATGCCACAAAACGGTTGAAGCTCCTGTTCAAAAATGATGCTCCGAAATCAACTTCTGTCACCTTAGTGATACATCTTGGGATAGTACCTAAAGTTTAAAGCAGAAATTGGGGCACTTTTGAAAATTTCAATTTTGACCAAAATCGACAGGTCCGGGGCTTAGGGAATTTCTCATATGCCACAAAACGGTTGAAGCTTCTGTTCAAAAATGATGCTCCAAAATCAACTTCTGTCACCTTAGTGATACATATTGGGACAGCACCTAAAGTTTAAAGCAGAAATTGGGGCACTTTTGAAATTTTCATTTTTGACCAAAATCGACAGGTCCGGGGCTTAGGGAATTTCTCATATGCCACAAAACGGTTGAAGCTCCTGTTCAAAAATGATGCTCCGACATCAACTTCTGTCACCTTAGTGATACATTTTGGGATAGTACCTAAAGTTTAAAGCAGAAATTGGGGCACTTTTGAAATTTTAATTTTTGACCAAAATTGACAGGTCCTGGGCTTAGGGAATTTCTCATATGCCACAAAACGGATGAAGCTCCTGTTCAAAAATGATGCTCCGAAATCAACTTCTGTCACCTTAGTGATACATTTTGGGATAGCACCTAAAGTTTAAAGCAGAAATTGGGGCACTTTTGAAAATTTCATTTTTGACCAAAATCGACAGGTCCGGGGCGTAGGGAATTTCTCATTTGCCACAAAACGTTTGAAGCTCCTGTTAAAAAATGATGCTCCGAAATCAACTTCTGTCACCTTAGTGATACATCTTGTGATAGTACCTAAAGTTTAAAGCAGAAATTGGGGCACTTTTGAAAATTTAATTTTTGACCAAAATCGACAGGTCCGGGGCTTAGGGAATTTCTCATATGCCACAAAACGGTTGAAGCTTCTGTTCAAAAATGATGCTCCGAAATCAACTTCTGTCACCTTAGTGATACATTTTGGGACAGCACCTAAAGTTTAAAGCAGAAATTGGGGCACTTTTGAAATTTTCATTTTTGACCAAAATCGACAGGTCCGGGGCTTAGGGAATTTCTCATATGCCACAAAACGGTTGAAGCTTCTGTTCAAAAATGATGCTCCGAAATCAACTTCTGTCACCTTAGTGATACATTTTGGGATAGCACCTAAAGTTTAAAGCAAAAATTGGGGCACTTTTAAAATTTTAATTTTTGACCAAAATTGACAGGTCCTGGGCTTAGGGAAATTCTCATATGCCACAAAACGGATGAAGCTCCTGTTCAAAAATGATGCTCCGAAATCAACTTCTGTCAACTTAGTGATACATTTTGGGATAGTACCTAAAGTTTAAAGCAGAAATTGGGGCACTTTTGAAAATTTCATTTTTGACCAAAATCGACAGGTCCGGGGCTTAGGGAATTTCTCATTTGCCACAAAACGGTTGAAGCTCCTGTTCAAAAATGATGCTCCGAAATCAACTTCTGTCACCTTAGTGGTACATTTTGGGATAGTACCTAAAGTTTAAAGCAGAAATTGGGGCACTTTTGAAAATTTCATTTTTGACCAAAATCGACAGGTCCGGGGCTTAGGGAATTTCTCATATGCCACAAAACGGTTGAAGCTCCTGTTCAAAAATGATGCTCCGAAATCAACTTCTGTCAACTTAGTGATACATTTTGGGATAGTACCTAAAGTTTAAAGCAGAAATTGGGGCACTTTTGAAAATTTCATTTTTGACCAAAATCGACAGGTCCGGGGCTTAGGGAATTTCTCATATGCCACAAAACGGATGAAGCTCCTGTTCAAAAATGATGCTCCGAAATCAACTTCTGTCACCTTAGTGGTACATTTTGGGAAAGTACCTAAAGTTTAAAGCAGAAATTGGGGCACTTTTGAAAATTTCATTTTTGACCAAAATCGACAGGTCCGGGGCTTAGGGAATTTCTCATATGCCACAAAACGGTTGAAGCTTCTGTTCAAAAATGATGCTCCGAAATCAACTTCTGTCACCTTAGTGATACATTTTGGGACAGCACCTAAAGTTTAAAGCAGAAATTGGGGCACTTTTGACATTTTCATTTTTGACCAAAATTGACAGGTCCGGGGCTTAGGGAAATTCTCATATGCCACAAAACGGTTGAAGCTTCTGTTCAAAAATGATGCTCCGAAATCAACTTCTATCACCTTAGTGATACATTTTGGGATAGTACCTAAAGTTTAAAGCAGAAATTGGGGCACTTTTGAAATTTTCATTTTTGACCAAAATCGACAGGTCCGGGGCTTAGGGTATTTCTCATATGCCACAAAACGGTTGAAGCTTCTGTTAAAAAATGATGCTCCGAAATCAACTTCTATCACCTTAGTGATACATTTTGGGATAGTACCTAAAGTTTAAAGCAGAAATTGGGGCACTTTTGAAAATTTCATTTTTGACCAAAATCGACAGGTCCGGGGCTTAGGGAATTTCTCATATGCCACAAAACGGTTGAAGCTCCTGTTCAAAAATGATGCTCCGAAATCAACTTCTGTCACCTTAGTGATACATCTTGGGATAGTACCTAAAGTTTAAAGCAGAAATTGGGGCACTTTTGAAAATTTCAATTTTGACCAAAATCGACAGGTCCGGGGCTTAGGGAATTTCTCATATGCCACAAAACGGTTGAAGCTTCTGTTCAAAAATGATGCTCCAAAATCAACTTCTGTCACCTTAGTGATACATATTGGGACAGCACCTAAAGTTTAAAGCAGAAATTGGGGCACTTTTGAAATTTTCATTTTTGACCAAAATCGACAGGTCCGGGGCTTAGGGAATTTCTCATATGCCACAAAACGGTTGAAGCTCCTGTTCCAAAATGATGCTCCGAAAACAACTTCTGTCACCTTAGTGATACATTTTGGGATAGTACCTAAAGTTTAAAGCAGAAATTGGGGCACTTTTGAAATTTAAAATTTTTGACCAAAATTGACAGGTCCGGGGCTTAGGGAATTTCTCATATGCTACAAAACGGATGAAGCTCCTGTTCAAAAATGATGCTCCGAAATCAACTTCTGTCACCTTAGTGATACATTTTGGGATAGTACCTAAAGTTTAAAGCAGAAATTGGGGCACTTTTGAAATTTTCATTTTTGACCAAAATCGACAGGTCCGGGGCTTAGGGAATTTCTCATATGCCACAAAACGGTTGAAGCTTCTGTTAAAAAATGATGCTCCAAAATCAACTTCTATCACCTTAGTGATACATTTTGGGATAGTACCTAAAGTTTAAAGCAGAAATTGGGGCACTTTTGAAATTTTCATTTTTGACCAAAATCGACAGGTCCGGGGCTTAGGGAATTTCTCATATGCCACAAAACGGTTGAAGCTTCTGTTAAAAAATGATGCTCCAAAATCAACTTCTGTCACCTTAGTGATACATTTTGGGACAGCACCTAAAGTTTAAAGCAGAAATTGGAGCACTTTTGAAATTTTCATTTTTGACCAAAATCGACAGGTCCGGGGCTTAGGGAATTTCTCATATGCCACAAAACGGTTGAAGCTCCTGTTCAAAAATGATGCTCCGAAAACAACTTCTGTCACCTTAGTGATACATTTTGGGATAGTACCTAAAGTTTAAAGCAGAAATTGGGGCACTTTTGAAATTTAAAATTGTTGACCAAAATTGACAGGTCCGGGGCTTAGGGAATTTCTCATATGCTACAAAACGGTTGAAGCTCCTGTTCAAAAATGATGCTCCGAAAACAACTTCTGTCACCTTAGTGATACATTTTGGGATAGTACCTAAAGTTTAAAGCAGAAATTGGGGCACTTTTGAAATTTAAAATTTTTGACCAAAATTGACAGGTCCGGGGCTTAGGGAATTTCTCATATGCTACAAAACGGATGAAGCTTCTGTTCAAAAATGATGCTCCGAAATCAACTTCTGTCACCTTAGTGATACATTTTGGGATAGTACCTAAAGTTTAAAGCAGAAATTGGGGCACTTTTGAAATTTTCATTTTTGACCAAAATCGACAGGTCCGGAGCTTAGGGAATTTCTCATTTGCCACAAAACGGTTGAAGCTCCTGTTCAAAAATGATGCTCCGAAATCAACTTCTGTCACCTTAGTGATACATCTTGGGATAGTACCTAAAGTTTAAAGCAGAAATTGGGGCACTTTTGAAATTTTCATTTTTGACCAAAATCGACAGGTCCGGGGCTTAGGGAATTTCTCATATGCCACAAAACGGTTGAAGCTCCTGTTCAAAAATGATGCTCCGACATCAACTTCTGTCACCTTAGTGATACATTTTGGGATAGTACCTAAAGTTTAAAGCAGAAATTGGGGCACTTTTGAAATTTTCATTTTTGACCAAAATCGACAGGTCCGGGGCTTAGGGAATTTCTCATATGCCACAAAACGGTTGAAGCTTCTGTTAAAAAATGATGCTCCAAAATCAACTTCTATCACCTTAGTGATACATTTTGGGATAGTACCTAAAGTTTAAAGCAGAAATTGGGGCACTTTTGAAATTTTAATTTTTGACCAAAATTGACAGGTCCTGGGCTTAGGGAATTTCTCATATGCCACAAAACGGATGAAGCTCCTGTTCAAAAATGATGCTCCGAAATCAACTTCTGTCACCTTAGTGATACATTTTGGGATAGCACCTAAAGTTTAAAGCAGAAATTGGGGCACTTTTGAAAATTTCATTTTTGACCAAAATCGACAGGTCCGGGGCGTAGGGAATTTCTCATTTGCCACAAAACGTTTGAAGCTCCTGTTAAAAAATGATGCTCCGAAATCAACTTCTGTCACCTTAGTGATACATCTTGTGATAGTACCTAAAGTTTAAAGCAGAAATTGGGGCACTTTTGAAAATTTAATTTTTGACCAAAATCGACAGGTCCGGGGCTTAGGGAATTTCTCATATGCCACAAAACGGTTGAAGCTTCTGTTCAAAAATGATGCTCCGAAATCAACTTCTGTCACCTTAGTGATACATTTTGGGACAGCACCTAAAGTTTAAAGCAGAAATTGGGGCACTTTTGAAATTTTCATTTTTGACCAAAATCGACAGGTCCGGGGCTTAGGGAATTTCTCATATGCCACATAACGGTTGAAGCTTCTGTTCAAAAATGATGCTCCGAAATCAACTTCTGTCACCTTAGTGATACATTTTGGGATAGCACCTAAAGTTTAAAGCAAAAATTGGGGCACTTTTAAAATTTTAATTTTTGACCAAAATTGACAGGTCCTGGGCTTAGGGAAATTCTCATATGCCACAAAACGGATGAAGCTCCTGTTCAAAAATGATGCTCCGAAATCAACTTCTGTCAACTTAGTGATACATTTTGGGATAGTACCTAAAATTTAAAGCAGAAATTGGGGCACTTTTGAAAATTTCATTTTTGACCAAAATCGACAGGTCCGGGGCTTAGGGAATTTCTCATTTGCCACAAAACGGTTGAAGCTCCTGTTCAAAAATGATGCTCCGAAATCAACTTCTGTCACCTTAGTGATACATCTTGGGATAGTACCTAAAGTTTAAAGCAGAAATTGGGGCACTTTTGAAATTTTCATTTTTGACCAAAATCGACAGGTCCGGGGCTTAGGGAATTTCTCATATGCCACAAAACGGATGAAGCTCCTGTTCAAAAATGATGCTCCGAAATCAACTTCTATCACCTTAGTGATACATTTTGGGATAGTACCTAAAGTTTAAAGCAGAAATTGGGGCACTTTTGACATTTTCATTTTTGACCAAAATTGACAGGTCCGGGGCTTAGGGAAATTCTCATATGCCACAAAACGGTTGAAGCTTCTGTTCAAAAATGATGCTCCGAAATCAACTTCTATCACCTTAGTGATACATTTTGGGATAGTACCTAAAGTTTAAAGCAGAAATTGGGGCACTTTTGAAATTTTCATTTTTGACCAAAATCGACAGGTCCGGGGCTTAGGGTATTTCTCATATGCCACAAAACGGTTGAAGCTTCTGTTAAAAAATGATGCTCCGAAATCAACTTCTATCACCTTAGTGATACATTTTGGGATAGTACCTAAAGTTTAAAGCAGAAATTGGGGCACTTTTGAAATTTTCATTTTTGACCAAAATCGACAGGTCCGGGGCTTAGGGAATTTCTCATATGCCACAAAACGGTTGAAGCTCCTGTTCAACAATGATGCTCCGAAATCAACTTCTGTCACCTTAGTGATACATATTGGGACAGCACCTAAAGTTTAAAGCAGAAATTGGGGCACTTTTGAAAATTTCATTTTTGACCAAAATCGACAGGTCCGGGGCTTAGGTAATTTCTCATTTGCCACAAAACGGTTGAAGCTCCTGTTCAAAAATGATGCTCCGAAATCAACTTCTGTCACCTTAGTGATACATCTTGGGATAGTACCTAAAGTTTAAAGCAGAAATTGGGGCACTTTTGAAATTTTCATTTTTGACCAAAATCGACAGGTCCGGGGCTTAGGGAATTTCTCATATGCCACAAAACGGTTGAAGCTCCTGTTCAAAAATGATGCTCCGACATCAACTTCTGTCATCTTAGTGATACATTTTGGGACAGCACCTAAAGTTTAAAGCAGAAATTGGGGCACTTTTGACATTTTCATTTTTGACCAAAATTGACAGGTCCGGGGCTTAGGGAAATTCTCATATGCCACAAAACGGATGAAGCTCCTGTTCAAAAATGATGCTCCGAAATCAACTTCTGTCACCTTAGTGGTACATTTTGGGATAGTACCTAAAGTTTAAAGCAGAAATTGGGGCACTTTTGAAAATTTCATTTTTGACCAAAATCGACAGGTCCGGGGCTTAGGGAATTTCTCATATGCCACAAAACGGTTGAAGCTTCTGTTCAAAAATGATGCTCCGAAATCAACTTCTGTCACCTTAGTGATACATTTTGGGACAGCACCTAAAGTTTAAAGCAGAAATTGGGGCACTTTTGACATTTTAATTTTTGACCAAAATTGACAGGTCCGGGGCTTAGGGAAATTCTCATATGCCACAAAACGGATGAAGCTCCTGTTCAAAAATGATGCTCCGAAATCAACTTCTGTCACCTTAGTGGTACATTTTGGGATAGTACCTAAAGTTTAAAGCAGAAATTGGGGCACTTTTGAAAATTTCATTTTTGACCAAAATCGACAGGTCCGGGGCTTAGGGAATTTCTCATATGCCACAAAACGGTTGAAGCTTCTGTTAAAAAATGATGCTCCGAAATCAACTTCTATCACCTTAGTGATACATTTTGGGATAGTACCTAAAGTTTAAAGCAGAAATTGGGGCACTTTTGAAATTTTCATTTTTGACCAAAACCGACAGGTCCGGGGCTTAGGGTATTTCTCATATGCCACAAAACGGTTAAAGCTCCTGTTCAACAATGATGCTCCGAAATCAACTTCTGTCACCTTAGTGATACATTTTGGGACAGCACCTAAAGTTTAAAGCAGAAATTGGGGCACTTTTGAAATTTTCATTTTTGACCAAAATCGACAGGTCTGGGGCTTAGGGAATTTCTCATATGCCACAAAACGGTTGAAGCTCCTGTTCAAAGATGATGCTCCGAAATCAACTTCTGTCACCTTAGTGACACATTTTGGGATAGTACCTAAAGTTTAAAGCAGAAATTGGGGCACTTTTGAAAATTTCATTTTTGACCAAAATCGACAGGTCCGGGGCTTAGGGAATTTCTCATATGCCACAAAACGGTTGAAGCTCCTGTTCAAAAATGATGCTCCGAAATCAACTTCTGTCACCTTAGTGATACATCTTGGGATAGTACCTAAAGTTTAAAGCAGAAATTGGGGCACTTTTGAAATTTTCATTTTTGACCAAAATCGACAGGTCCGGGGCTTAGGGAATTTCTCATATGCCACAAAACGGTTGAAGCTTCTGTTAAAAAATGATGCTCCAAAATCAACTTCTGTCACCTTAGTGATACATTTTGGGACAGCACCTAAAGTTTAAAGCAGAAATTGGAGCACTTTTGAAATTTTCATTTTTGACCAAAATCGACAGGTCCGGGGCTTAGGGAATTTCTCATATGCCACAAAACGGTTGAAGCTCCTGTTCAAAAATGATGCTCCGAAAACAACTTCTGTCACCTTAGTGATACATTTTGGGATAGTACCTAAAGTTTAAAGCAGAAATTGGGGCACTTTTGACATTTTCATTTTTGACCAAAATTGACAGGTCCGGTGCTTAGGGAAATTCTCATATGCCACAAAACGGATGAAGCTCCTGTTCAAAAATGATGCTCCGAAATCAACTTCTGTCACCTTAGTGGTACATTTTGGGATAGTACCTAAAGTTTAAAGCAGAAATTGGGGCACTTTTGAAAATTTCATTTTTGACCAAAATCGACAGGTCCGGGGCTTAGGGAATTTCTCATATGCCACAAAACGGTTGAAGCTTCTGTTCAAAAATGATGCTCCGAAATCAACTTCTGTCACCTTAGTGATACATTTTGGGACAGCACCTAAAGTTTAAAGCAGAAATTGGGGCACTTTTGACATTTTAATTTTTGACCAAAATTGACAGGTCCGGGGCTTAGGGAAATTCTCATATGCCACAAAACGGATGAAGCTCCTGTTCAAAAATGATGCTCCGAAATCAACTTCTGTCACCTTAGTGGTACATTTTGGGATAGTACCTAAAGTTTAAAGCAGAAATTGGGGCACTTTTGAAAATTTCATTTTTGACCAAAATCGACAGGTCCGGGGCTTAGGGAATTTCTCATATGCCACAAAACGGTTGAAGCTTCTGTTCAAAAATGATGCTCCGAAATCAACTTCTGTCACCTTAGTGATACATTTTGGGACAGCACCTAAAGTTTAAAGCAGAAATTGGGGCACTTTTGACATTTTCATTTTTTACCAAAATTGACAGGTCCGGGGCTTAGGGAAATTCTCATATGCCACAAAACGGTTGAAGCTTCTGTTCAAAAATGATGCTCCGAAATCAACTTCTATCACCTTAGTGATACATTTTGGGATAGTACCTAAAGTTTAAAGCAGAAATTGGGGCACTTTTGAAATTTTCATTTTTGACCAAAATCGACAGGTCCGGGGCTTAGGGTATTTCTCATATGCCACAAAACGGTTGAAGCTTCTGTTAAAAAATGATGCTCCGAAATCAACTTCTATCACCTTAGTGATACATTTTGGGATAGTACCTAAAGTTTAAAGCAGAAATTGGGGCACTTTTGAAATTTTCATTTTTGACCAAAATCGACAGGTCCGGGGCTTAGGGAATTTCTCATATGCCACAAAACGGTTGAAGCTCCTGTTCAACAATGATGCTCCGAAATCAACTTCTGTCACCTTAGTGATACATATTGGGACAGCACCTAAAGTTTAAAGCAGAAATTGGGGCACTTTTGAAAATTTCATTTTTGACCAAAATCGACAGGTCCGGGGCTTAGGTAATTTCTCATTTGCCACAAAACGGTTGAAGCTCCTGTTCAAAAATGATGCTCCGAAATCAACTTCTGTCACCTTAGTGATACATCTTGGGATAGTACCTAAAGTTTAAAGCAGAAATTGGGGCACTTTTGAAATTTTCATTTTTGACCAAAATCGACAGGTCCGGGGCTTAGGGAATTTCTCATATGCCACAAAACGGTTGAAGCTCCTGTTCAAAAATGATGCTCCGACATCAACTTCTGTCATCTTAGTGATACATTTTGGGACAGCACCTAAAGTTTAAAGCAGAAATTGGGGCACTTTTGACATTTTCATTTTTGACCAAAATTGACAGGTCCGGGGCTTAGGGAAATTCTCATATGCCACAAAACGGATGAAGCTCCTGTTCAAAAATGATGCTCCGAAATCAACTTCTGTCACCTTAGTGGTACATTTTGGGATAGTACCTAAAGTTTAAAGCAGAAATTGGGGCACTTTTGAAAATTTCATTTTTGACCAAAATCGACAGGTCCGGGGCTTAGGGAATTTCTCATATGCCACAAAACGGTTGAAGCTTCTGTTCAAAAATGATGCTCCGAAATCAACTTCTGTCACCTTAGTGATACATTTTGGGACAGCACCTAAAGTTTAAAGCAGAAATTGGGGCACTTTTGACATTTTAATTTTTGACCAAAATTGACAGGTCCGGGGCTTAGGGAAATTCTCATATGCCACAAAACGGATGAAGCTCCTGTTCAAAAATGATGCTCCGAAATCAACTTCTGTTACCTTAGTGGTACATTTTGGGATAGTACCTAAAGTTTAAAGCAGAAATTGGGGCACTTTTGAAAATTTCATTTTTGACCAAAATCGACAGGTCCGGGGCTTAGGGAATTTCTCATATGCCACAAAACGGTTGAAGCTTCTGTTAAAAAATGATGCTCCGAAATCAACTTCTATCACCTTAGTGATACATTTTGGGATAGTACCTAAAGTTTAAAGCAGAAATTGGGGCACTTTTGAAATTTTCATTTTTGACCAAAACCGACAGGTCCGGGGCTTAGGGTATTTCTCATATGCCACAAAACGGTTAAAGCTCCTGTTCAACAATGATGCTCCGAAATCAACTTCTGTCACCTTAGTGATACATTTTGGGACAGCACCTAAAGTTTAAAGCAGAAATTGGGGCACTTTTGAAATTTTCATTTTTGACCAAAATCGACAGGTCTGGGGCTTAGGGAATTTCTCATATGCCACAAAACGGTTGAAGCTCCTGTTCAAAGATGATGCTCCGAAATCAACTTCTGTCACCTTAGTGACACATTTTGGGATAGTACCTAAAGTTTAAAGCAGAAATTGGGGCACTTTTGAAAATTTCATTTTTGACCAAAATCGACAGGTCCGGGGCTTAGGGAATTTCTCATATGCCACAAAACGGTTGAAGCTCCTGTTCAAAAATGATGCTCCGAAATCAACTTCTGTCACCTTAGTGATACATCTTGGGATAGTACCTAAAGTTTAAAGCAGAAATTGGGGCACTTTTGAAATTTTCATTTTTGACCAAAATCGACAGGTCCGGCCGGGGCTTAGGGAATTTCTCATATGCCACAAAACGGTTGAAGCTTCTGTTAAAAAATGATGCTCCAAAATCAACTTCTGTCACCTTAGTGATACATTTTGGGACAGCACCTAAAGTTTAAAGCAGAAATTGGAGCACTTTTGAAATTTTCATTTTTGACCAAAATCGACAGGTCCGGGGCTTAGGGAATTTCTCATATGCCACAAAACGGTTGAAGCTCCTGTTCAAAAATGATGCTCCGAAAACAACTTCTGTCACCTTAGTGATACATTTTGGGATAGTACCTAAAGTTTAAAGCAGAAATTGGGGCACTTTTGACATTTTCATTTTTGACCAAAATTGACAGGTCCGGGGCTTAGGGAAATTCTCATATGCCACAAAACGGATGAAGCTCCTGTTCAAAAATGATGCTCCGAAATCAACTTCTGTCACCTTAGTGGTACATTTTGGGATAGTACCTAAAGTTTAAAGCAGAAATTGGGGCACTTTTGAAAATTTCATTTTTGACCAAAACCGACAGGTCCGGGGCTTAGGGTATTTCTCATATGCCACAAAACGGTTAAAGCTCCTGTTCAACAATGATGCTCCGAAATCAACTTCTGTCACCTTAGTGATACATTTTGGGACAGCACCTAAAGTTTAAAGCAGAAATTGGGGCACTTTTGACATTTTCATTTTTGACCAAAATCGACAGGTCCGGGGCTTAGGGAATTTCTCATATGCCACAAAACGGTTGAAGCTCCTGTTCAAAAATGATGCTCCGAAATCAACTTCTGTCACCTTAGTGATACATCTTGGGATAGTACCTAAAGTTTAAAGCAGAAATTGGGGCACTTTTGAAAATTTCATTTTTGACCAAAATCGACAGGTCCGGGGCTTAGGGAATTTCTCATATGCCACAAAACGGTTGAAGCTTCTGTTAAAAAATGATGCTCCGAAATCAACTTCTATCACCTTAGTGATACATTTTGGGATAGTACATAAAGTTTAAAGCACAAATTGGGGCACTTTTGAAATTTTCATTTTTGACCAAAACCGACAGGACCGGGGCTTAGGGTATTTCTCATATGCCACAAAACGGTTAAAGCTCCTGTTCAACAATGATGCTCCGAAATCAACTTCTGTCACCTTAGTGATACATTTTGGGACAGCACCTAAAGTTTAAAGCAGAAATTGGGGCACTTTTGAAATTTTCATTTTTGACCAAAATCGACAGGTCCGGGGCTTAGGGAATTTCTCATATGCCACAAAACGGTTGAAGCTCCTGTTCAAAGATGATGCTCCGAAATCAACTTCTGTCACCTTAGTGACACATTTTGGGATAGTACCTAAAGTTTAAAGCAGAAATTGGGGCACTTTTGAAAATTTCATTTTTGACCAAAATCGACAGGTCCGGGGCTTAGGGAATTTCTCATATGCCACAAAACGGTTGAAGCTCCTGTTCAAAAATGATGCTCCGAAATCAACTTCTGTCACCTTAGTGATACATCTTGGGATAGTACCTAAAGTTTAAAGCAGAAATTGGGGCACTTTTGAAAATTTCAATTTTGACCAAAATCGACAGGTCCGGGGCTTAGGGAATTTCTCATATGCCACAAAACGGTTGAAGCTTCTGTTCAAAAATGATGCTCCAAAATCAACTTCTGTCACCTTAGTGATACATATTGGGACAGCACCTAAAGTTTAAAGCAGAAATTGGGGCACTTTTGAAATTTTCATTTTTGACCAAAATCGACAGGTCCGGGGCTTAGGGAATTTCTCATATGCCACAAAACGGTTGAAGCTCCTGTTCCAAAATGATGCTCCGAAAACAACTTCTGTCACCTTAGTGATACATTTTGGGATAGTACCTAAAGTTTAAAGCAGAAATTGGGGCACTTTTGAAATTTAAAATTTTTGACCAAAATTGACAGGTCCGGGGCTTAGGGAATTTCTCATATGCTACAAAACGGATGAAGCTCCTGTTCAAAAATGATGCTCCGAAATCAACTTCTGTCACCTTAGTGATACATTTTGGGATAGTACCTAAAGTTTAAAGCAGAAATTGGGGCACTTTTGAAATTTTCATTTTTGACCAAAATCGACAGGTCCGGGGCTTAGGGAATTTCTCATATGCCACAAAACGGTTGAAGCTTCTGTTAAAAAATGATGCTCCAAAATCAACTTCTATCACCTTAGTGATACATTTTGGGATAGTACCTAAAGTTTAAAGCAGAAATTGGGGCACTTTTGAAATTTTCATTTTTGACCAAAAGCGACAGGTCCGGGGCTTAGGGAATTTCTCATATGCCACAAAACGGTTGAAGCTTCTGTTAAAAAATGATGCTCCAAAATCAACTTCTGTCACCTTAGTGATACATTTTGGGACAGCACCTAAAGTTTAAAGCAGAAATTGGAGCACTTTTGAAATTTTCATTTTTGACCAAAATCGACAGGTCCGGGGCTTAGGGAATTTCTCATATGCCACAAAACGGTTGAAGCTCCTGTTCAAAAATGATGCTCCGAAAACAACTTCTGTCACCTTAGTGATACATTTTGGGATAGTACCTAAAGTTTAAAGCAGAAATTGGGGCACTTTTGAAAGTTAAAATTTTTGACCAAAATTGACAGGTCCGGGGCTTAGGGAATTTCTCATATGCTACAAAACGGTTGAAGCTCCTGTTCAAAAATGATGCTCCGAAAACAACTTCTGTCACCTTAGTGATACATTTTGGGATAGTACCTAAAGTTTAAAGCAGAAATTGGGGCACTTTTGAAAGTTAAAATTTTTGACCAAAATTGACAGGTCCGGGGCTTAGGGAATTTCTCATATGCTACAAAACGGTTGAAGCTCCTGTTCAAAAATGATGCTCCGAAAACAACTTCTGTCACCTTAGTGATACATTTTGGGATAGTACCTAAAGTTTAAAGCAGAAATTGGGGCACTTTTGAAATTTAAAATTTTTGACCAAAATTGACAGGTCCGGGGCTTAGGGAATTTCTCATATGCTACAAAACGGATGAAGCTCCTGTTCAAAAATGATGCTCCGAAATCAACTTCTGTCACCTTAGTGGTACATTTTGGGATAGTACCTAAAGTTTAAAGCAGAAATTGGGGCACTTTTGAAAATTTCATTTTTGACCAAAATCGACAGGTCCGGGGCTTAGGGAATTTCTCATATGCCACAAAACGGTTGAAGCTCCTGTTCAAAAATGATGCTCCGAAATCAACTTCTGTCACCTTAGTGATACATCTTGGGATAGTACCTAAAGTTTAAAGCAGAAATTGGGGCACTTTTGAAAATTTCATTTTTGACCAAAATCGACAGGTCCGGGGCTTAGGGAATTTCTCATATGCCACAAAACGGTTGAAGCTTCTGTTAAAAAATGATGCTCCGAAATCAACTTCTATCACCTTAGTGATACATTTTGGGATAGTACCTAAAGTTTAAAGCAGAAATTGGGGCACTTTTGAAATTTTCATTTTTGACCAAAACCGACAGGTCCGGGGCTTAGGGTATTTCTCATATGCCACAAAACGGTTAAAGCTCCTGTTCAACAATGATGCTCCGAAATCAACTTCTGTCACCTTAGTGATACATTTTGGGACAGCACCTAAAGTTTAAAGCAGAAATTGGGGCACTTTTGAAATTTTCATTTTTGACCAAAATCGACAGGTCCGGGGCTTAGGGAATTTCTCATATGCCACAAAACGGTTGAAGCTCCTGTTCAAAAATGATGCTCCGAAATCAACTTCTGTCACCTTAGTGATACATCTTGGGATAGTACCTAAAGTTTAAAGCAGAAATTGGGGCACTTTTGAAAATTTCATTTTTGACCAAAATCGACAGGTCCGGGGCTTAGGGAATTTCTCATATGCCACAAAACGGTTGAAGCTTCTGTTAAAAAATGATGCTCCGAAATCAACTTCTATCACCTTAGTGATACATTTTGGGATAGTACCTAAAGTTTAAAGCAGAAATTGGGGCACTTTTGAAATTTTCATTTTTGACCAAAACCGACAGGTCCGGGGCTTAGGGTATTTCTCATATGCCACAAAACGGTTAAAGCTCCTGTTCAACAATGATGCTCCGAAATCAACTTCTGTCACCTTAGTGATACATTTTGGGACAGCACCTAAAGTTTAAAGCAGAAATTGGGGCACTTTTGAAATTTTCATTTTTGACCAAAATCGACAGGTCCGGGGCTTAGGGAATTTCTCATATGCCACAAAACGGTTGAAGCTCCTGTTCAAAGATGATGCTCCGAAATCAACTTCTGTCACCTTAGTGACACATTTTGGGATAGTACCTAAAGTTTAAAGCAGAAATTGGGGCACTTTTGAAAATTTCATTTTTGACCAAAATCGACAGGTCCGGGGCTTAGGGAATTTCTCATATGCCACAAAACGGTTGAAGCTCCTGTTCAAAAATGATGCTCCGAAATCAACTTCTGTCACCTTAGTGATACATTTTGGGATAGTACCTAAAGTTTAAAGCAGAAATTGGGGCACTTTTGAAATTTTCATTTTTGACCAAAATCGACAGGTCCGGGGCTTAGGGAATTTCTCATATGCCACAAAACGGTTGAAGCTTCTGTTAAAAAATGATGCTCCAAAATCAACTTCTGTCACCTTAGTGATACATTTTGGGACAGCACCTAAAGTTTAAAGCAGAAATTGGAGCACTTTTGAAATTTTCATTTTTGACCAAAATCGACAGGTCCGGGGCTTAGGGAATTTCTCATATGCCACAAAACGGTTGAAGCTCCTGTTCAAAAATGATGCTCCGAAAACAACTTCTGTCACCTTAGTGATACATTTTGGGATAGTACCTAAAGTTTAAAGCAGAAATTGGGGCACTTTTGAAAGTTAAAATTTTTGACCAAAATTGACAGGTCCGGGGCTTAGGGAATTTCTCATATGCTACAAAACGGTTGAAGCTCCTGTTCAAAAATGATGCTCCGAAAACAACTTCTGTCACCTTAGTGATACATTTTGGGATAGTACCTAAAGTTTAAAGCAGAAATTGGGGCACTTTTGAAATTTAAAATTTTTGACCAAAATTGACAGGTCCGGGGCTTAGGGAATTTCTCATATGCTACAAAACGGATGAAGCTTCTGTTCAAAAATGATGCTCCGAAATCAACTTCTGTCACCTTAGTGATACATTTTGGGATAGTACCTAAAGTTTAAAGCAGAAATTGGGGCACTTTTGAAATTTTCATTTTTGACCAAAATCGACAGGTCCGGGGCTTAGGGAATTTCTCATATGCCACAAAACGGTTGAAGCTTCTGTTAAAAAATGATGCTCCAAAATCAACTTCTATCACCTTAGTGATACATTTTGGGATAGTACCTAAAGTTTAAAGCAGAAATTGGGGCACTTTTGAAATTTTCATTTTTGACCAAAATCGACAGGTCCGGGGCTTAGGGAATTTCTCATATGCCACAAAACGGTTGAAGCTCCTGTTCATAAATGATGCTCCGAAATCAACTTCTGCCATTTTAGTGATACATTTTGGGACAGCACCTAAAGTTTAAAGCAGAAATTGGGGCACTTTTTAAATTTTCATTTTTGACCAAAATCGACAGGTCCGGGGCTTAGGGAATTTCTCATATGCCACAAAACGGTTGAAGCTTCTGTTCAAAAATGATGCTCTGAAATCAACTTCTGTCACCTTAGTGATACATTTTGGGATAGCACCTAAAGTTTAAAGCAGAAATTGGGGCACTTTTGAAATTTTCATTTTTGACCAAAATCGACAGGTCCGGGGCTTAGGGAATTTCTCATATGCCACAAAATGGTTGAAGCTTCTGTTCAAAAATGATGCTCCGAAATCAACTTCTGTCACCTTAGTGATACATTTTGGGATAGCACCTTATGTTTAAAGCAGAAATTGGGGCACTTTTGAAATTTTCATTTTTGACTAAAATCGTCAGGTCCGGGGCTTAGGGAATTTCTCATATGCCACAAACCGGTTGAAGCTCCTGTTCAAAAATGATGCTCCAAAATCAACTTCTGTCACCTTAGTGATACATTTTTGGATAGTAGCTAAAGTTTAAAGCAGAAATTAGGGCACTTTTGAACTTTTCATTTTTGATCAAAATCGACAGGTCCGGGGCTTAGGGAATTTCTCATATGCCACAAAACGGTTGAAGCTCCTGTTCAAAAATTATGCTCCGAAAACAACTTCTGTCACCTTAGTGATACATTTTGGGATAGTACCTTAAGTTTAAAGCAGAAATTGGGGCACTTTCGAAATTTTCATTTTTGACCAAAATCGATAGGTCTGGGGCTTAGGGATTTTCTCATATGCCACAAAACGGTTGAAGCTCCTGTTCAAAAATGATGCTCCGAAATCAACTTCTGTCACCTTAGTGATACATTTTGGGATAGCACCTAAAGTTTAAAGCAGAAATTGGGGCACTTTTGAAATTTTCATTTTTGACCAAAATCGACAGGTCCGGGGCTTAGGGAATTTCTCATATGTCACAAAACGGCTCAAGCTTCTGTTCAAAAATGATGCTCCGAAATCAACTTCTGTCACCTTAGTGATACATTTTGGGATAGCACCTAAAGTTTAAAGCAGAAATTGGGGCACTTTTGAAATTTTCATTTTTGACCAAAATCGACAGGTCCGGGGCTTAGGGAATTTCTCATATGCCACAAAACGGTTGAAGCTCCTGTTCAAAAATGATGCTCCGAAATCAACTTCTGCCATTTTAGTGATACATTTTGGGACAGCACCTAAAGTTTAAAGCAGAAATTGGGGCACTTTTTAAATTTTCATTTTTGACCAAAATCGACAGGTCCGGGGCTTAGGGAATTTCTCATATGCCACAAAACGGTTGAAGCTTCTGTTCAAAAATGATGCTCTGAAATCAACTTCTGTCACCTTAGTGATACATTTTGGGATAGCACCTAAAGTTTAAAGCAGAAATTGGGGCACTTTTGAAATTTTCATTTTTGACCAAAATCGACAGGTCCGGGGCTTAGGGAATTTCTCATATGCCACAAAATGGTTGAAGCTTCTGTTCAAAAATGATGCTCCGAAATCAACTTCTGTCACCTTAGTGATACATTTTGGGATAGCACCTTAAGTTTAAAGCAGAAATTGGGGCACTTTTGAAATTTTCATTTTTGACTAAAATCGTCAGGTCCGGGGCTTAGGGAATTTCTCATATGCCACAAAACGGTTGAAGCTTCTGTTCAAAAATGATGCTCCGAAATCAACTTCTGTCACCTTAGTGATACATTTTGTGATAGCACCTAAAGTTTAAAGCAGAAATTGGGGAACTTTTGAAATTTTCATTTTTGACCAAAATCGACAGGTCCGGGGCTTAGGGAATTTCTCATATGCCACAAAACGGTTGAAGCTTCTGTTCAAAAATGATGCTCCAAAATCAACTTCTGTCACCTTAGTGATACATTTTGGGATAGCATCTACAGTTTAAAGCAGAAATTGGGGCACTCTCGAAATTTTCATTTTTGACCAAAATCGACAGGTCCGGGGCTTAGGGAATTTCTCATATGCCACAAAACGGTTGAAGCTTCTATTCAAAAATGATGCTCCAAAATCAACTTCTGTCAACTAAGTGATACATTTTGGGATAGTACCTAAAGTTTAAAGCAGAAATTGGGGCACTTTTGAAAATTTCATTTTTGACCAAAATCGACAGGTCCGGGGCTTAGGGAATTTCTCATATGCCACAAAACGGTTGAAGCTTCTGTTCAAAAATGATGCTCCGAAATCAACTTCTGTCACTTTAGTGATACATATTGGGACAGCACCTAAAGTTTAAAGCAGAAATTGGGGCACTTTTGAAATTTTCATTTTTGACCAAAATCGACAGGTCAGGGGCTTAGGGAATTTCTCATATGCCACAAAACGGTTGAAGCTTCTGTTCAAAAATGATGCTCCGAAATCAACTTCTGTCACCTTAGTGATACATTTTGGGATAGCACCTAAAGTTTAAAGCAGAAATTGGGGCACTTTTGAAATTTTCATTTTTGACCAAAATCGACAGGTCCGGGGCTTAGGGAATTTCTCATATGCCACAAAACGGTTGAAGCTCCTGTTCAAAAATGATGCTCCGAAATCAACTTCTGCCATTTTAGTGACACATTTTGGGATAGTACCTAAAGTTTAAAGCAGAAATTGGGGCACTTTTGAAAATTTCATTTTTGACCAAAATCGACAGGTCCGGGGCTTAGGGAATTTCTCATATGCCACAAAACGGTTGAAGCTCCTGTTCAAAAATGATGCTCCGAAATCAACTTCTGTCACCTTAGTGATACATCTTGGGATAGTACCTAAAGTTTAAAGCAGAAATTGGGGCACTTTTGAAAATTTCAATTTTGACCAAAATCGACAGGTCCGGGGCTTAGGGAATTTCTCATATGCCACAAAACGGTTGAAGCTTCTGTTCAAAAATGATGCTCCAAAATCAACTTCTGTCACCTTAGTGATACATATTGGGACAGCACCTAAAGTTTAAAGCAGAAATTGGGGCACTTTTGAAATTTTCATTTTTGACCAAAATCGACAGGTCCGGGGCTTAGGGAATTTCTCATATGCCACAAAACGGTTGAAGCTCCTGTTCCAAAATGATGCTCCGAAAACAACTTCTGTCACCTTAGTGATACATTTTGGGATAGTACCTAAAGTTTAAAGCAGAAATTGGGGCACTTTTGAAATTTAAAATTTTTGACCAAAATTGACAGGTCCGGGGCTTAGGGAATTTCTCATATGCTACAAAACGGATGAAGCTCCTGTTCAAAAATGATGCTCCGAAATCAACTTCTGTCACCTTAGTGATACATTTTGGGATAGTACCTAAAGTTTAAAGCAGAAATTGGGGCACTTTTGAAATTTTCATTTTTGACCAAAATCGACAGGTCCGGGGCTTAGGGAATTTCTCATATGCCACAAAACGGTTGAAGCTTCTGTTAAAAAATGATGCTCCAAAATCAACTTCTATCACCTTAGTGATACATTTTGGGATAGTACCTAAAGTTTAAAGCAGAAATTGGGGCACTTTTGAAATTTTCATTTTTGACCAAAAGCGACAGGTCCGGGGCTTAGGGAATTTCTCATATGCCACAAAACGGTTGAAGCTTCTGTTAAAAAATGATGCTCCAAAATCAACTTCTGTCACCTTAGTGATACATTTTGGGACAGCACCTAAAGTTTAAAGCAGAAATTGGAGCACTTTTGAAATTTTCATTTTTGACCAAAATCGACAGGTCCGGGGCTTAGGGAATTTCTCATATGCCACAAAACGGTTGAAGCTCCTGTTCAAAAATGATGCTCCGAAAACAACTTCTGTCACCTTAGTGATACATTTTGGGATAGTACCTAAAGTTTAAAGCAGAAATTGGGGCACTTTTGAAAGTTAAAATTTTTGACCAAAATTGACAGGTCCGGGGCTTAGGGAATTTCTCATATGCTACAAAACGGTTGAAGCTCCTGTTCAAAAATGATGCTCCGAAAACAACTTCTGTCACCTTAGTGATACATTTTGGGATAGTACCTAAAGTTTAAAGCAGAAATTGGGGCACTTTTGAAAGTTAAAATTTTTGACCAAAATTGACAGGTCCGGGGCTTAGGGAATTTCTCATATGCTACAAAACGGTTGAAGCTCCTGTTCAAAAATGATGCTCCGAAAACAACTTCTGTCACCTTAGTGATACATTTTGGGATAGTACCTAAAGTTTAAAGCAGAAATTGGGGCACTTTTGAAATTTAAAATTTTTGACCAAAATTGACAGGTCCGGGGCTTAGGGAATTTCTCATATGCTACAAAACGGATGAAGCTCCTGTTCAAAAATGATGCTCCGAAATCAACTTCTGTCACCTTAGTGGTACATTTTGGGATAGTACCTAAAGTTTAAAGCAGAAATTGGGGCACTTTTGAAAATTTCATTTTTGACCAAAATCGACAGGTCCGGGGCTTAGGGAATTTCTCATATGCCACAAAACGGTTGAAGCTCCTGTTCAAAAATGATGCTCCGAAATCAACTTCTGTCACCTTAGTGATACATCTTGGGATAGTACCTAAAGTTTAAAGCAGAAATTGGGGCACTTTTGAAAATTTCATTTTTGCCCAAAATCGACAGGTCCGGGGCTTAGGGAATTTCTCATATGCCACAAAACGGTTGAAGCTTCTGTTAAAAAATGATGCTCCGAAATCAACTTCTATCACCTTAGTGATACATTTTGGGATAGTACCTAAAGTTTAAAGCAGAAATTGGGGCACTTTTGAAATTTTCATTTTTGACCAAAACCGACAGGTCCGGGGCTTAGGGTATTTCTCATATGCCACAAAACGGTTAAAGCTCCTGTTCAACAATGATGCTCCGAAATCAACTTCTGTCACCTTAGTGATACATTTTGGGACAGCACCTAAAGTTTAAAGCAGAAATTGGGGCACTTTTGAAATTTTCATTTTTGACCAAAATCGACAGGTCCGGGGCTTAGGGAATTTCTCATATGCCACAAAACGGTTGAAGCTCCTGTTCAAAAATGATGCTCCGAAATCAACTTCTGTCACCTTAGTGATACATCTTGGGATAGTACCTAAAGTTTAAAGCAGAAATTGGGGCACTTTTGAAAATTTCATTTTTGACCAAAATCGACAGGTCCGGGGCTTAGGGAATTTCTCATATGCCACAAAACGGTTGAAGCTTCTGTTAAAAAATGATGCTCCGAAATCAACTTCTATCACCTTAGTGATACATTTTGGGATAGTACCTAAAGTTTAAAGCAGAAATTGGGGCACTTTTGAAATTTTCATTTTTGACCAAAACCGACAGGTCCGGGGCTTAGGGTATTTCTCATATGCCACAAAACGGTTAAAGCTCCTGTTCAACAATGATGCTCCGAAATCAACTTCTGTCACCTTAGTGATACATTTTGGGACAGCACCTAAAGTTTAAAGCAGAAATTGGGGCACTTTTGAAATTTTCATTTTTGACCAAAATCGACAGGTCCGGGGCTTAGGGAATTTCTCATATGCCACAAAACGGTTGAAGCTCCTGTTCAAAGATGATGCTCCGAAATCAACTTCTGTCACCTTAGTGACACATTTTGGGATAGTACCTAAAGTTTAAAGCAGAAATTGGGGCACTTTTGAAAATTTCATTTTTGACCAAAATCGACAGGTCCGGGGCTTAGGGAATTTCTCATATGCCACAAAACGGTTGAAGCTCCTGTTCAAAAATGATGCTCCGAAATCAACTTCTGTCACCTTAGTGATACATCTTGGGATAGTACCTAAAGTTTAAAGCAGAAATTGGGGCACTTTTGAAAATTTCAATTTTGACCAAAATCGACAGGTCCGGGGCTTAGGGAATTTCTCATATGCCACAAAACGGTTGAAGCTTCTGTTCAAAAATGATGCTCCAAAATCAACTTCTGTCACCTTAGTGATACATATTGGGACAGCACCTAAAGTTTAAAGCAGAAATTGGGGCACTTTTGAAATTTTCATTTTTGACCAAAATCGACAGGTCCGGGGCTTAGGGAATTTCTCATATGCCACAAAACGGTTGAAGCTCCTGTTCCAAAATGATGCTCCGAAAACAACTTCTGTCACCTTAGTGATACATTTTGGGATAGTACCTAAAGTTTAAAGCAGAAATTGGGGCACTTTTGAAATTTAAAATTTTTGACCAAAATTGACAGGTCCGGGGCTTAGGGAATTTCTCATATGCTACAAAACGGATGAAGCTCCTGTTCAAAAATGATGCTCCGAAATCAACTTCTGTCACCTTAGTGATACATTTTGGGATAGTACCTAAAGTTTAAAGCAGAAATTGGGGCACTTTTGAAATTTTCATTTTTGACCAAAATCGACAGGTCCGGGGCTTAGGGAATTTCTCATATGCCACAAAACGGTTGAAGCTTCTGTTAAAAAATGATGCTCCAAAATCAACTTCTATCACCTTAGTGATACATTTTGGGATAGTACCTAAAGTTTAAAGCAGAAATTGGGGCACTTTTGAAATTTTCATTTTTGACCAAAATCGACAGGTCCGGGGCTTAGGGAATTTCTCATATGCCACAAAACGGTTGAAGCTTCTGTTAAAAAATGATGCTCCAAAATCAACTTCTGTCACCTTAGTGATACATTTTGGGACAGCACCTAAAGTTTAAAGCAGAAATTGGAGCACTTTTGAAATTTTCATTTTTGACCAAAATCGACAGGTCCGGGGCTTAGGGAATTTCTCATATGCCACAAAACGGTTGAAGCTCCTGTTCAAAAATGATGCTCCGAAAACAACTTCTGTCACCTTAGTGATACATTTTGGGATAGTACCTAAAGTTTAAAGCAGAAATTGGGGCACTTTTGAAAGTTAAAATTTTTGACCAAAATTGACAGGTCCGGGGCTTAGGGAATTTCTCATATGCTACAAAACGGTTGAAGCTCCTGTTCAAAAATGATGCTCCGAAAACAACTTCTGTCACCTTAGTGATACATTTTGGGATAGTACCTAAAGTTTAAAGCAGAAATTGGGGCACTTTTGAAATTTAAAATTTTTGACCAAAATTGACAGGTCCGGGGCTTAGGGAATTTCTCATATGCTACAAAACGGATGAAGCTTCTGTTCAAAAATGATGCTCCGAAATCAACTTCTGTCACCTTAGTGATACATTTTGGGATAGTACCTAAAGTTTAAAGCAGAAATTGGGGCACTTTTGAAATTTTCATTTTTGACCAAAATCGACAGGTCCGGGGCTTAGGGAATTTCTCATATGCCACAAAACGGTTGAAGCTTCTGTTAAAAAATGATGCTCCAAAATCAACTTCTATCACCTTAGTGATACATTTTGGGATAGTACCTAAAGTTTAAAGCAGAAATTGGGGCACTTTTGAAATTTTCATTTTTGACCAAAATCGACAGGTCCGGGGCTTAGGGAATTTCTCATATGCCACAAAACGGTTGAAGCTCCTGTTCATAAATGATGCTCCGAAATCAACTTCTGCCATTTTAGTGATACATTTTGGGACAGCACCTAAAGTTTAAAGCAGAAATTGGGGCACTTTTTAAATTTTCATTTTTGACCAAAATCGACAGGTCCGGGGCTTAGGGAATTTCTCATATGCCACAAAACGGTTGAAGCTTCTGTTCAAAAATGATGCTCTGAAATCAACTTCTGTCACCTTAGTGATACATTTTGGGATAGCACCTAAAGTTTAAAGCAGAAATTGGGGCACTTTTGAAATTTTCATTTTTGACCAAAATCGACAGGTCCGGGGCTTAGGGAATTTCTCATATGCCACAAAATGGTTGAAGCTTCTGTTCAAAAATGATGCTCCGAAATCAACTTCTGTCACCTTAGTGATACATTTTGGGATAGCACCTTATGTTTAAAGCAGAAATTGGGGCACTTTTGAAATTTTCATTTTTGACTAAAATCGTCAGGTCCGGGGCTTAGGGAATTTCTCATATGCCACAAACCGGTTGAAGCTCCTGTTCAAAAATGATGCTCCAAAATCAACTTCTGTCACCTTAGTGATACATTTTTGGATAGTAGCTAAAGTTTAAAGCAGAAATTAGGGCACTTTTGAACTTTTCATTTTTGATCAAAATCGACAGGTCCGGGGCTTAGGGAATTTCTCATATGCCACAAAACGGTTGAAGCTCCTGTTCAAAAATTATGCTCCGAAAACAACTTCTGTCACCTTAGTGATACATTTTGGGATAGTACCTTAAGTTTAAAGCAGAAATTGGGGCACTTTCGAAATTTTCATTTTTGACCAAAATCGATAGGTCTGGGGCTTAGGGATTTTCTCATATGCCACAAAACGGTTGAAGCTCCTGTTCAAAAATGATGCTCCGAAATCAACTTCTGTCACCTTAGTGATACATTTTGGGATAGCACCTAAAGTTTAAAGCAGAAATTGGGGCACTTTTGAAATTTTCATTTTTGACCAAAATCGACAGGTCCGGGGCTTAGGGAATTTCTCATATGTCACAAAACGGCTCAAGCTTCTGTTCAAAAATGATGCTCCGAAATCAACTTCTGTCACCTTAGTGATACATTTTGGGATAGCACCTAAAGTTTAAAGCAGAAATTGGGGCACTTTTGAAATTTTCATTTTTGACCAAAATCGACAGGTCCGGGGCTTAGGGAATTTCTCATATGCCACAAAACGGTTGAAGCTCCTGTTCAAAAATGATGCTCCGAAATCAACTTCTGCCATTTTAGTGATACATTTTGGGACAGCACCTAAAGTTTAAAGCAGAAATTGGGGCACTTTTTAAATTTTCATTTTTGACCAAAATCGACAGGTCCGGGGCTTAGGGAATTTCTCATATGCCACAAAACGGTTGAAGCTTCTGTTCAAAAATGATGCTCTGAAATCAACTTCTGTCACCTTAGTGATACATTTTGGGATAGCACCTAAAGTTTAAAGCAGAAATTGGGGCACTTTTGAAATTTTCATTTTTGACCAAAATCGACAGGTCCGGGGCTTAGGGAATTTCTCATATGCCACAAAATGGTTGAAGCTTCTGTTCAAAAATGATGCTCCGAAATCAACTTCTGTCACCTTAGTGATACATTTTGGGATAGCACCTTAAGTTTAAAGCAGAAATTGGGGCACTTTTGAAATTTTCATTTTTGACTAAAATCGTCAGGTCCGGGGCTTAGGGAATTTCTCATATGCCACAAAACGGTTGAAGCTTCTGTTCAAAAATGATGCTCCGAAATCAACTTCTGTCACCTTAGTGATACATTTTGTGATAGCACCTAAAGTTTAAAGCAGAAATTGGGGAACTTTTGAAATTTTCATTTTTGACCAAAATCGACAGGTCCGGGGCTTAGGGAATTTCTCATATGCCACAAAACGGTTGAAGCTTCTGTTCAAAAATGATGCTCCAAAATCAACTTCTGTCACCTTAGTGATACATTTTGGGATAGCATCTACAGTTTAAAGCAGAAATTGGGGCACTCTCGAAATTTTCATTTTTGACCAAAATCGACAGGTCCGGGGCTTAGGGAATTTCTCATATGCCACAAAACGGTTGAAGCTTCTATTCAAAAATGATGCTCCAAAATCAACTTCTGTCAACTAAGTGATACATTTTGGGATAGTACCTAAAGTTTAAAGCAGAAATTGGGGCACTTTTGAAAATTTCATTTTTGACCAAAATCGACAGGTCCGGGGCTTAGGGAATTTCTCATATGCCACAAAACGGTTGAAGCTTCTGTTCAAAAATGATGCTCCGAAATCAACTTCTGTCACTTTAGTGATACATATTGGGACAGCACCTAAAGTTTAAAGCAGAAATTGGGGCACTTTTGAAATTTTCATTTTTGACCAAAATCGACAGGTCAGGGGCTTAGGGAATTTCTCATATGCCACAAAACGGTTGAAGCTTCTGTTCAAAAATGATGCTCCGAAATCAACTTCTGTCACCTTAGTGATACATTTTGGGATAGCACCTAAAGTTTAAAGCAGAAATTGGGGCACTTTTGAAATTTTCATTTTTGACCAAAATCGACAGGTCCGGGGCTTAGGGAATTTCTCATATGCCACAAAACGGTTGAAGCTCCTGTTCAAAAATGATGCTCCGAAATCAACTTCTGCCATTTTAGTGATACATTTTGGGACAGCACCTAAAGTTTAAAGCAGAAATTGGGGCACTTTTGAAATTTTCATTTTTGACCAAAATCGACAGGTCCGGGGCTTAGGGAATTTCTCATATGCCACAAAATGGTTGAAGCTTCTGTTCAAAAATGATGCTCCGAAATCAACTTCTGTCACCTTAGTGATACATTTTGGGATAGTACCTTAAGTTTAAAGCAGAAATTGGGGCACTTTCGAAATTTTCATTTTTGACCAAAATCGATAGGTCTGGGGCTTAGGGATTTTCTCATATGCCACAAAATGGTTGAAGCTCCTGTTCAAAAATGATGCTCCGAAATCAACTTCTGTCACCTTAGTGATACATTTTGGGATAGCACCTAAAGTTTAAAGCAGAAATTGGGGCACTTTTGAAATTTTCATTTTTGACCAAAATCGACAGGTCCGGGGCTTAGGGAATTTCTCATACAGTATGTCACAAAACGGCTCAAGCTTCTGTTCAAAAATGATGCTCCGAAATCAACTTCTGTCACCTTAGTGATACATTTTGGGATAGCACCTAAAGTTTAAAGCAGAAATTGGGGCACTTTTGAAATTTTCATTTTTGACCAAAATCGATAGGTCTGGGGCTTAGGGATTTTCTCATATGTCACAAAACGGTTGAAGCTCCTGTTCAAAAATGATGCTCCGAAATCAACTTCTGTCACCTTAGTGATTCATTTTGGGATAGCACCTAAAGTTTAAAGCAGAAATTGGGGCACTTTTTAAATTTTCATTTTTTACCAAAATCGACAGGTCCGGGGCTTAGGGAATTTCTCATATGTCACAAAACGGCTCAAGCTTCTGTTCAAAAATGATGCTCCGAAATCAACTTCTGTCACCTTAGTGATACATTTTGGGATAGCACCTAAAGTTTAAAGCAGAAATTGGGGCACTTTTGAAATTTTCATTTTTGACCAAAATCGACAGGTCCGGGGCTTAGGGAATTTCTCATATGCCACAAAACGGTTGAAGCTCCTGTTCAAAAATGATGCTCCGAAATCAACTTCTGCCATTTTAGTGATACATTTTGGGACAGCACCTAAAGTTTAAAGCAGAAATTGGGGCACTTTTTAAATTTTCATTTTTGACCAAAATCGACAGGTCCGGGGCTTAGGGAATTTCTCATATGCCACAAAACGGTTGAAGCTTCTGTTCAAAAATGATGCTCTGAAATCAACTTCTGTCACCTTAGTGATACATTTTGGGATAGCGACTTAAGTTTAAAGCAGAAATTGGGGCACTTTTGAAATTTTCATTTTTGACTAAAATCGTCAGGTCCGGGGCTTAGGGAATTTCTCATATGCCACAAAACGGTTGAAGCTTCTGTTCAAAAATGATGCTCCGAAATCAACTTCTGTCACCTTAGTGATACATTTTGGGATAGCACCTAAAGTTTAAAGCAGAAATTGGGGAACTTTTGAAATTTTCATTTTTGACCAAAATCGACAGGTCCGGGGCTTAGGGAATTTCTCATATGCCACAAAACGGTTGAAGCTTCTGTTCAAAAATGATGCTCCAAAATCAACTTCTGTCACCTTAGTGATACATTTTGGGATAGCATCTACAGTTTAAAGCAGAAATTGGGGCACTTTCGAAATTTTCATTTTTGACCAAAATCGACAGGTCCGGGGCTTAGGGAATTTCTCATATGCCACAAAACGGTTGAAGCTTCTATTCAAAAATGATGCTCCAAAATCAACTTCTGTCAACTAAGTGATACATTTTGGGATAGTACCTAAAGTTTAAAGCAGAAATTGGGGCACTTTTGAAAATTTCATTTTTGACCAAAATCGACAGGTCCGGGGCTTAGGGAATTTCTCATATGCCACAAAACGGTTGAAGCTTCTGTTAAAAAATGATGCTCCAAAATCAACTTCTGTCAACTTAGTGATACATATTGGGACAGCACCTAAAGTTTAAAGCAGAAATTGGGGCACTTTTGAAATTTTCATTTTTGACCAAAATCGACAGGTCAGGGGCTTAGGGAATTTCTCATATGCCACAAAATGGTTGAAGCTCCTGTTCAAAAATGATGCTCCGAAATCAACTTCTGTCACCTTAGTGATACATTTTGGGATAGTACCTAAAGTTTAAAGCAGAAATTGGGGCACTTTTGAAATTTTCATTTTTGACCAAAATTGACAGGTCCGGGGCTTAGGGAATTTCTCATATGCCACAAAACGGTTGAAGCTCCTGTTCAACAATGATGCTCCAAAATCAACTTCTGTCACCTTAGTGATACATTTTGGGATAGCACCTAAAGTTTAAAGCAGAAATTGGGGCACTTTTAAAATTTTAATTTTTGACCAAAATTGACAGGTCCTGGGCTTAGGGAAATTCTCATATGCCACAAAACGGATGAAGCTCCTGTTCAAAAATGATGCTCCGAAATCAACTTCTGTCAACTTAGTGATACATTTTGGGATAATACCTAAAGTTTAAAGCAGAAATTGGGGCACTTTTGAAAATTTCATTTTTGACCAAAATCGACAGATCCGGGGCTTAGGGAATTTCTCATATGCCACAAAACGGTTGAAGCTCCTGTTCAAAGATGATGCTCCGAAATCAACTTCTGTCACCTTAGTGATACATTTTGGGATAGTACCTAAAGTTTAAAGCAGAAATTGGGGCAGTTTTGAAATATTCATTTTTGACCAAAATCGACAGGTCCGGGGCTTAGGGAATTTCTCATATGTCACAAAACGGTTCAAGCTTCTGTTCAAAAATGATGCTCCGAAATCAACTTCTGTCACCTTAGTGATACATTTTGGGATAGCACCTAAAGTTTACAGCAGAAATTGGGGCAGTTTTGAAATTTTCATTTTTGACCAAAATCGACAGGTCCGGGGCTTAGGGAATTTCTCATATGCCACAAAACAGTTGAAGCTTCTGTTCAAAAATGATGCTCCAAAATCAACTTCTGTCAACTTAGTGATACATTTTGGGATAGTACCTAAAGTTTAAAGCAGAAATTGGGGCACTTTTGAAATTTTCATTTTTGACCAAAATCGACAGGTCCATGGCTTAGGGAATTTCTCATATGTCACAAAACAGTTCAAGCTTCTGTTCAAAAATGATGCTCCGAAATCAACTTCTGTCACCTTAGTGATCCATTTTGGGATAGCACCTTAAGTTTAAAGCAGAAATTGGGGCACTTTTGAAATTTTCATTTTTGACTAAAATCGTCAGGTCCGGGGCTTAGGGAATTTCTCATATGCCACAAAACGGTTGAAGCTTCTGTTCAAAAATGATGCTCCGAAATCAACTTCTGTCACCTTAGTGATACATTTTGGGATAGCACCTAAAGTTTAAAGCAGAAATTGGGGAACTTTTGAAATTTTCATTTTTGACCAAAATCGACAGGTCCGGGGCTTAGGGAATTTCTCATATGCCACAAAACGGTTGAAGCTTCTGTTCAAAAATGATGCTCCAAAATCAACTTCTGTCACCTTAGTGATACATTTTGGGATAGCATCTACAGTTTAAAGCAGAAATTGGGGTACTTTCGAAATTTTCATTTTTGACCAAAATCGACAGGTCCGGGGCTTAGGGAATTTCTCATATGCCACAAAACGGTTGAAGCTTCTATTCAAAAATGATGCTCCAAAATCAACTTCTGTCAACTAAGTGATACATTTTGGGATAGTACCTAAAGTTTAACGCAGAAATTGGGGCACTTTTGAAAATTTCATTTTTGACCAAAATCGACAGGTCCGGGGCTTAGGGAATTTCTCATATGCCACAAAACGGTTGAAGCTTCTGTTCAAAAATGATGCTCCAAAATCAACTTCTGTCAACTTAGTGATACATTTTGGGATAGTACCTAAAGTTTAAAGCAGAAATTGGGGCACTTTTGAAAATTTCATTTTTGATCAAAATCGACAGGTCCGGGGCTTAGGGAATTTCTCATATGCCACAAAACGGTTGAAGCTTCTGTTCAAAAATGATGCTCCGAAATCAACTTCTGTCACCTTAGTGATACATATTGGGACAGCATCTAAAGTTTAAAGCAGAAATTGGGGCACTTTTGAAATTTTCATTTTTGACCAAAATCGACAGGTCCGGGGCTTAGGGAATTTCTCATATGCCACAAAATGGTTGAAGCTCCTGTTCAAAAATGATGCTCCGAAATCAACTTCTGTCACCTTAGTGATACATTTTGGGATAGTACCTAAAGTTTAAAGCAGAAATTGGGGCACTTTTGAAATTTTCATTTTTGACCAAAATCGACAGGTCCGGGGCTTAGGGAATTTCTCATTTGCCACAAAACGGTTGAAGCTCCTGTTCAAAAATGATGCTCCGAAATCAACTTCTGTCACCTTAGTGATACATCTTGGGATAGTACCTAAAGTTTAAAGCAGAAATTGGGGCACTTTTGAAAATTTCATTTTTGACCAAAATCGACAGGTCCGGGGCTTAGGGAATTTCTCATATGCCACAAAACGGTTGAAGCTTCTGTTCAAAAATGATGCTCCGAAATCAACTTCTGTCACCTTAGTGATACCTTTTGGGACAGCACCTAAAGTTTAAAGCAGAAATTGGGGCACTTTTGAAATTTTCATTTTTTACCAAAATCGACAGGTCCGGGGCTTAGTGAATTTCTCATATGCCACAAAACGGTTGAAGCTCCTGTTCAAAAATGATGCTCCGGAATCAACTTCTGTCACCTTAGTGATACATCTTGGGATAGTACCTAAAGTTTAAAGCAGAAATTGGGGCACTTTTGAAAATTTCATTTTTGACCAAAATCGACAGGTCCGGGGCTTAGGGAATTTCTCATATGCCACAAAACGGTTGAAGCTTCTGTTCAAAAATGATGCTCCGAAATCAACTTCTATCACCTTAGTGATAAATTTTGGGATAGTACCTAAAGTTTAAAGCAGAAATTGGGGCACTTTTGAAATTTTCATTTTTGACCAAAATCGACAGGTCCGGCCGGGGCTTAGGGAATTTCTCATATGCCCAAAAACGGTTCAAGCTTCTGTTAAAAAATGATGCTCCGAAATCAACTTCTGTCACCTTAGTGATACATTTTGGGATAGTACCTAAAGTATAAAGCAGAAATTGGGGCACTTTTGAAATTTTAATTTTTGATCAAAATCGACAGGTCCCGGGCTTAGGGTATTTCTCATATGCCACAAAACGGTTGAAGCTCCTGTTCAACAATGATGCTCCGAAATCAACTTCTGTCACCTTAGTGATACATTTTGGGACAGCACCTAAAGTTTAAAGCAGAAATTGGGGCACTTTTGAAATTTTCATTTTTGACCAAAATCGACAGGTCCGGGGCTTAGGGAATTTCTCATATGCCACAAAACGGTTGAAGCTCCTGTTCAAAGATGATGCTCCGAAATCAACTTGTGTCACCTTAGTGATACATTTTGGGATAGTACCTAAAGTTTAAAGCAGAAATTGGGGCAGTTTTGAAATGTTCATTTTTGACCAAAATCGACAGGTCCGGGGCTTAGGGAATTTCTCATATGCCGCAAAACAGTTGAAGCTTCTGTTCAAAAATGATGCTCCAAAATCAACTTCTGTCAACTTAGTGATACATTTTGGGATAGTACCTAAAGTTTAAAGCAGAAATTGGGGCACTTTTGAAATTTTCATTTTTGACCAAAATCGACAGGTCCATGGCTTAGGGAATTTCTCATATGTCACAAAACAGTTCAAGCTTCTGTTCAAAAATGATGCTCCGAAATCAACTTCTGTCACCTTAGTGATACATTTTGGGACAGCACCTAAAGTTTAAAGCAGAAATTGGGGCACTTTTGAAATTTTCATTTTTGACCAAAATCGACAGGTCCGGGGCTTAGGGAATTTCTCATATGTCACAAAACGGTTCAAGCTTCTGTTCAAAAATGATGCTCCGAAATCAACTTCTGTCACCTTAGTGATACATTTTGGGATAGCACCTAAAGTTTACAGCAGAAATTGGGGCAGTTTTGAAATTTTCATTTTTGACCAAAATCGACAGGTCCGGGGCTTAGGGAATTTCTCATATGCCGCAAAACAGTTGAAGCTTCTGTTCAAAAATGATGCTCCAAAATCAACTTCTGTCAACTTAGTGATACATTTTGGGATATTACCTAAAGTTTAAAGCAGAAATTGGGGCACTTTTGAAATTTTCATTTTTGACCAAAATCGACAGGTCCATGGTTTAGGGAATTTCTCATATGTCACAAAACAGTTCAAGCTTCTGTTCAAAAATGATGCTCCGAAATCAACTTCTGTCACCTTAGTGATACATTTTGGGATAGCACCTAAAGTTTAAAGCAGAAATTGGGGCATTTTTGAAATTTTCATTTTTGACCAAAATTGACAGGTCCGGGGCTTAAAGAATTTCTCATATGCCACAAAACAGTTGAAGCTTCTGTTAAAAAATGATGCTCCGAAATCAACTTCTATCACCTTAGTGATACATTTTGGGATAGTACCTAAAGTTTAAAGCAGAAATTGGGGCACTTTTGAAATTTTCATTTTTGACCAAAATCGACAGGTCCAGGGCTTAGGGAATTTCTCATATGCCACAAAACGGTTCAAGCTTCTGTTAAAAAATGATGCTCCGAAATCAACTTCTGTCACCTCAGTGATACATTTTGGGATAGCACCTAAAGTTTAAAGCAGAAATTGGGGCACTTTTGAAATTTTAATTTTTGACCAAAATCGACAGGTCCCGGGCTTAGGGAATTTCTCATATGCTACAAAACGGTTGAAGCTCCTGTTCAACAATGATGCTCCGAAATCAACTTCTGTCACCTTAGTGATACATTTTGGGACAGCACCTAAAGTTTAAAGCAGAAATTGGGGCAGTTTTGAAATTTTCATTTTTGACCAAAATCGACAGGTCCGGGGCTTAGTGAATTTCTCATATGTCACAAAACGGTTCAAGCTTCTGTTCAAAAATGATGCTCCGAAATCAACTTCTGTCACCTTAGTGATACATTTTGGGATAGCACCTAAAGTTTAAAGCAGAAATTGGGGCAGTTTTGAAATTTTCATTTTTGACCAAAATTGACAGGTCCGGGGCTTAGGGAATTTCTCATATGCCACAAAACGGTTGAAGCTTCTGTTAAAAAATGATGCTCCAAAATCAACTTCTGTCAACTTAGTGATACATTTTGGGATAGTATCTAAAGTTTAAAGCAGAAATTGGGGCACTTTTGAAATTTTCATTTTTGACCAAAATCGACAGGTCCATGGCTTAGGGAATTTCTCATATGCCACAAAACGGTTGAAGCTTCTGTTCAAAAATGATGCTCCAAAATCAACTTCTGTCAACTTAGTGATACATCTTGGGATAGTACCTAAAGTTTAAAGCAGAAATTGGGGCACTTTTGAAAATTTCATTTTTGACCAAAATCGACAGGTCCAGGGCTTAGGGAATTTCTCATATGCCACAAAACGGTTGAAGCTTCTGTTCAAAAATGATGCTCCAAAATCAACTTCTATCACCTTAGTGATACATTTTGGGATAGTACCTAAAGTTTAAAGCAGAATTTGGGGCACTTTTGAAATTTTCATTTTTGACCAAAATCGACAGGTCCCGGGCTTAGGGAATTTCTCATATGCCACAAAACGGTTGAAGCTTCTGTTAAAAAATGATGCTCCGAAATCAACTTCTATCACCTTAGTGATACATTTTGGGATAGTACCTAAAGTTTAAAGCAGAAATTGGGGCACTTTTGAAATTTTCATTTTTGACCAAAATCGACAGGTCCGGGGCTTAGGGAATTTCTCATATGCCACAAAACGGTTGAAGCTTCTGTTAAAAAATGATGCTCCGAAATCAACTTCTGTCACCTTAGTGATACATTTTGGGATAGTACCTAAAGTTTAAAGCAGAAATTGGGGCAGTTTTGAAATTTTCATTTTTGACCAAAATCGACAGGTCCGGGGCTTAGTGAATTTCTCATATGTCACAAAACGGTTCAAGCTTCTGTTCAAAAATGATGCTCCGAAATCAACTTCTGTCACCTTAGTGATACATTTTGGGATAGCACCTAAAGTTTAAAGCAGAAATTGGGGCAGTTTTGAAATTTTCATTTTTGACCAAAATTGACAGGTCCGGGGCTTAGGGAATTTCTCATATGCCACAAAACGGTTGAAGCTTCTGTTAAAAAATGATGCTCCAAAATCAACTTCTGTCAACTTAGTGATACATTTTGGGATAGTATCTAAAGTTTAAAGCAGAAATTGGGGCACTTTTGAAATTTTCATTTTTGACCAAAATCGACAGGTCCATGGCTTAGGGAATTTCTCATATGCCACAAAACGGTTGAAGCTTCTGTTCAAAAATGATGCTCCAAAATCAACTTCTATCACCTTAGTGATACATTTTGGGATAGTACCTAAAGTTTAAAGCAGAATTTGGGGCACTTTTGAAATTTTCATTTTTGACCAAAATCGACAGGTCCGGGGCTTAGGGAATTTCTCATATGCCACAAAACGGTTGAAGCTTCTGTTAAAAAATGATGCTCCGAAATCAACTTCTATCACCTTAGTGATACATTTTGGGATAGTACCTAAAGTTTAAAGCAGAAATTGGGGCACTTTTGAAATTTTCATTTTTGACCAAAATCGACAGGTCCGGGGCTTAGGGAATTTCTCATATGCCACAAAACGGTTGAAGCTTCTGTTAAAAAATGATGCTCCGAAATCAACTTCTGTCACCTTAGTGATACATTTTGGGATAGTACCTAAAGTTTAAAGCAGAAATTGGGGCACTTTTGAAATTTTAATTTTTGACCAAAATCGACAGGTCCGGGGCTTAGGGAATTTCTCATATGCCACAAAACGGTTGAAGCTCCTGTTCAAAGATGATGCTCCGAAATCAACTTCTGTCACCTTAGTGATACATTTTGGGATAGTACCTAAAGTTTAAAGCAGAAATTGGGGCAGTTTTGAAATTTTCATTTTTGACCAAAATCGACAGGTCCGGGGCTTAGGGAATTTCTCATATGTCACAAAACGGTTCAAGCTTCTGTTCAAAAATGATGCTCCGAAATCAACTTCTGTCACCTTAGTGATACATTTTGAGATAGCCCCTAAAGTTTAAAGCAGAAATTGGGGCAGTTTTGAAATTTTCATTTTTGACCAAAATCGACAGGTCCGGGGCTTAGGGAATTTCTCATATGCCACAAAACGGTTGAAGCTTCTGTTCAAAAATGATGCTCTAAAATCAACTTCTGTCAACTTAGTGATACATTTTGGGATAGTACCTAAAGTTTAAAGCAGAAATTGGGGCAGTTTTGAAATTTTCATTTTTGACCAAAATCGACAGGTCCGGGGCTTAGTGAATTTCTCATATGTCACAAAACGGTTCAAGCTTCTGTTCAAAAATGATGCTCCGAAATCAACTTCTGTCACCTTAGTGATACATTTTGGGATAGCACCTAAAGTTTAAAGCAGAAATTGGGGCAGTTTTGAAATTTTCATTTTTGACCAAAATTGACAGGTCCGGGGCTTAGGGAATTTCTCATATGCCACAAAACGGTTGAAGCTTCTGTTAAAAAATGATGCTCCAAAATCAACTTCTGTCAACTTAGTGATACATTTTGGGATAGTATCTAAAGTTTAAAGCAGAAATTGGGGCACTTTTGAAATTTTCATTTTTGACCAAAATCGACAGGTCCATGGCTTAGGGAATTTCTCATATGCCACAAAACGGTTGAAGCTTCTGTTCAAAAATGATGCTCCAAAATCAACTTCTGTCAACTTAGTGATACATCTTGGGATAGTACCTAAAGTTTAAAGCAGAAATTGGGGCACTTTTGAAAATTTCATTTTTGACCAAAATCGACAGGTCCAGGGCTTAGGGAATTTCTCATATGCCACAAAACGGTTGAAGCTTCTGTTCAAAAATGATGCTCCAAAATCAACTTCTATCACCTTAGTGATACATTTTGGGATAGTACCTAAAGTTTAAAGCAGAATTTGGGGCACTTTTGAAATTTTCATTTTTGACCAAAATCGACAGGTCCCGGGCTTAGGGAATTTCTCATATGCCACAAAACGGTTGAAGCTTCTGTTAAAAAATGATGCTCCGAAATCAACTTCTATCACCTTAGTGATACATTTTGGGATAGTACCTAAAGTTTAAAGCAGAAATTGGGGCACTTTTGAAATTTTAATTTTTGACCAAAATCGACAGGTCCGGGGCTTAGGGAATTTCTCATATGCCACAAAACGGTTGAAGCTTCTGTTAAAAAATGATGCTCCGAAATCAACTTCTGTCACCTTAGTGATACATTTTGGGATAGTACCTAAAGTTTAAAGCAGAAATTGGGGCAGTTTTGAAATTTTCATTTTTGACCAAAATCGACAGGTCCGGGGCTTAGTGAATTTCTCATATGTCACAAAACGGTTCAAGCTTCTGTTCAAAAATGATGCTCCGAAATCAACTTCTGTCACCTTAGTGATACATTTTGGGATAGCACCTAAAGTTTAAAGCAGAAATTGGGGCAGTTTTGAAATTTTCATTTTTGACCAAAATTGACAGGTCCGGGGCTTAGGGAATTTCTCATATGCCACAAAACGGTTGAAGCTTCTGTTAAAAAATGATGCTCCAAAATCAACTTCTGTCAACTTAGTGATACATTTTGGGATAGTATCTAAAGTTTAAAGCAGAAATTGGGGCACTTTTGAAATTTTCATTTTAGACCAAAATCGACAGGTCCATGGCTTAGGGAATTTCTCATATGCCACAAAACGGTTGAAGCTTCTGTTCAAAAATGATGCTCCAAAATCAACTTCTATCACCTTAGTGATACATTTTGGGATAGTACCTAAAGTTTAAAGCAGAATTTGGGGCACTTTTGAAATTTTCATTTTTGACCAAAATCGACAGGTCCGGGGCTTAGGGAATTTCTCATATGCCACAAAACGGTTGAAGCTTCTGTTAAAAAATGATGCTCCGAAATAACTTCTATCACCTTAGTGATACATTTTGGGATAGTACCTAAAGTTTAAAGCAGAAATTGGGGCACTTTTGAAATTTTCATTTTTGACCAAAATCGACAGGTCCAGGGCTTAGGGAATTTCTCATATGCCACAAAACGGTTGAAGCTTCTGTTCAAAAATGATGCTCCAAAATCAACTTCTATCACCTTAGTGATACATTTTGGGATAGTACCTAAAGTTTAAAGCAGAATTTGGGGCACTTTTGAAATTTTCATTTTTGACCAAAATCGACAGGTCCCGGGCTTAGGGAATTTCTCATATGCCACAAAATGGTTGAAGCTTCTGTTAAAAAATGATGCTCCGAAATCAACTTCTATCACCTTAGTGATACATTTTGGGATAGTACCTAAAGTTTAAAGCAGAAATTGGGGCACTTTTGAAATTTTCATTCTTGACCAAAATCGACAGGTCCGGGGCTTAGGGAATTTCTCATATGCCACAAAACGGTTGAAGCTTCTGTTAAAAAATGATGCTCCGAAATCAACTTCTGTCACCTTAGTGATACATTTTGGGATAGTACCTAAAGTTTAAAGCAGAAATTGGGGCAGTTTTGAAATTTTCATTTTTGACCAAAATCGACAGGTCCGGGGCTTAGTGAATTTCTCATATGTCACAAAACGGTTCAAGCTTCTGTTCAAAAATGATGCTCCGAAATCAACTTCTGTCACCTTAGTGATACATTTTGGGATAGCACCTAAAGTTTAAAGCAGAAATTGGGGCAGTTTTGAAATTTTCATTTTTGACCAAAATTGACAGGTCCGGGGCTTAGGGAATTTCTCATATGCCACAAAACGGTTGAAGCTTCTGTTAAAAAATGATGCTCCAAAATCAACTTCTGTCAACTTAGTGATACATTTTGGGATAGTATCTAAAGTTTAAAGCAGAAATTGGGGCACTTTTGAAATTTTCATTTTTGACCAAAATCGACAGGTCCATGGCTTAGGGAATTTCTCATATGCCACAAAACGGTTGAAGCTTCTGTTCAAAAATGATGCTCCAAAATCAACTTCTATCACCTTAGTGATACATTTTGGGATAGTACCTAAAGTTTAAAGCAGAATTTGGGGCACTTTTGAAATTTTCATTTTTGACCAAAATCGACAGGTCCGGGGCTTAGGGAATTTCTCATATGCCACAAAACGGTTGAAGCTTCTGTTAAAAAATGATGCTCCGAAATCAACTTCTATCACCTTAGTGATACATTTTGGGATAGTACCTAAAGTTTAAAGCAGAAATTGGGGCACTTTTGAAATTTTCATTTTTGACCAAAATCGACAGGTCCGGGGCTTAGGGAATTTCTCATATGCCACAAAACGGTTGAAGCTTCTGTTCAAAAATGATGCTCCGAAATCAACTTCTGTCACCTTAGTGATACATTTTGGGATAGTACCTAAAGTTTAAAGCAGAAATTGGGGCACTTTTGAAATTTTAATTTTTGACCAAAATCGACAGGTCCGGGGCTTAGGGAATTTCTCATATGCCACAAAACGGTTGAAGCTCCTGTTCAAAGATGATGCTCCGAAATCAACTTCTGTCACCTTAGTGATACATTTTGGGATAGTACCTAAAGTTTAAAGCAGAAATTGGGGCAGTTTTGAAATTTTCATTTTTGACCAAAATCGACAGGTCCGGGGCTTAGGGAATTTCTCATATGTCACAAAACGGTTCAAGCTTCTGTTCAAAAATGATGCTCCGAAATCAACTTCTGTCACCTTAGTGATACATTTTGAGATAGCCCCTAAAGTTTAAAGCAGAAATTGGGGCAGTTTTGAAATTTTCATTTTTGACCAAAATCGACAGGTCCGGGGCTTAGGGAATTTCTCATATGCCACAAAACGGTTGAAGCTTCTGTTCAAAAATGATGCTCCAAAATCAACTTCTGTCAACTTAGTGATACATTTTGGGATAGTACCTAAAGTTTAAAGCAGAAATTGGGGCAGTTTTGAAATTTTCATTTTTGACCAAAATCGACAGGTCCGGGGCTTAGTGAATTTCTCATATGTCACAAAACGGTTCAAGCTTCTGTTCAAAAATGATGCTCCGAAATCAACTTCTGTCACCTTAGTGATACATTTTGGGATAGCACCTAAAGTTTAAAGCAGAAATTGGGGCAGTTTTGAAATTTTCATTTTTGACCAAAATTGACAGGTCCGGGGCTTAGGGAATTTCTCATATGCCACAAAACGGTTGAAGCTTCTGTTAAAAAATGATGCTCCAAAATCAACTTCTGTCAACTTAGTGATACATTTTGGGATAGTATCTAAAGTTTAAAGCAGAAATTGGGGCACTTTTGAAATTTTCATTTTTGACCAAAATCGACAGGTCCATGGCTTAGGGAATTTCTCATATGCCACAAAACGGTTGAAGCTTCTGTTCAAAAATGATGCTCCAAAATCAACTTCTGTCAACTTAGTGATACATCTTGGGATAGTACCTAAAGTTTAAAGCAGAAATTGGGGCACTTTTGAAAATTTCATTTTTGACCAAAATCGACAGGTCCAGGGCTTAGGGAATTTCTCATATGCCACAAAACGGTTGAAGCTTCTGTTCAAAAATGATGCTCCAAAATCAACTTCTATCACCTTAGTGATACATTTTGGGATAGTACCTAAAGTTTAAAGCAGAATTTGGGGCACTTTTGAAATTTTCATTTTTGACCAAAATCGACAGGTCCCGGGCTTAGGGAATTTCTCATATGCCACAAAACGGTTGAAG
This sequence comes from Pseudophryne corroboree, assembly GCF_028390025.1. Taxonomy (NCBI): domain Eukaryota; kingdom Metazoa; phylum Chordata; class Amphibia; order Anura; family Myobatrachidae; genus Pseudophryne; species Pseudophryne corroboree. The sequence goes on from NW_026967722.1 coordinate 62,555, forward strand.
CTTCTGTTAAAAAATGATGCTCCGAAATCAACTTTTATCACCTTAGTGATACATTTTGGGATAGTACCTAAAGTTTAAAGCAGAAATTGGGGCACTTTTGAAATTTTCATTTTTGACCAAAATCGACAGGTCCGGGGCTTAGGGAATTTCTCATATGCCACAAAACGGTTGAAGCTTCTGTTAAAAAATGATGCTCCGAAATCAACTTCTGTCACCTTAGTGATACATTTTGGGATAGTACCTAAAGTTTAAAGCAGAAATTGGGGCAGTTTTGAAATTTTCATTTTTGACCAAAATCGACAGGTCCGGGGCTTAGTGAATTTCTCATATGTCACAAAACGGTTCAAGCTTCTGTTCAAAAATGATGCTCCGAAATCAACTTCTGTCACCTTAGTGATACATTTTGGGATAGCACCTAAAGTTTAAAGCAGAAATTGGGGCAGTTTTGAAATTTTCATTTTTGACCAAAATTGACAGGTCCGGGGCTTAGGGAATTTCTCATATGCCACAAAACGGTTGAAGCTTCTGTTAAAAAATGATGCTCCAAAATCAACTTCTGTCAACTTAGTGATACATTTTGGGATAGTATCTAAAGTTTAAAGCAGAAATTGGGGCACTTTTGAAATTTTCATTTTTGACCAAAATCGACAGGTCCATGGCTTAGGGAATTTCTCATATGCCACAAAACGGTTGAAGCTTCTGTTCAAAAATGATGCTCCAAAATCAACTTCTATCACCTTAGTGATACATTTTGGGATAGTACCTAAAGTTTAAAGCAGAATTTGGGGCACTTTTGAAATTTTCATTTTTGACCAAAATCGACAGGTCCGGGGCTTAGGGAATTTCTCATATGCCACAAAACGGTTGAAGCTTCTGTTAAAAAATGATGCTCCGAAATCAACTTCTATCACCTTAGTGATACATTTTGGGATAGTACCTAAAGTTTAAAGCAGAAATTGGGGCACTTTTGAAATTTTCATTTTTGACCAAAATCGACAGGTCCGGGGCTTAGGGAATTTCTCATATGCCACAAAACGGTTGAAGCTTCTGTTAAAAAATGATGCTCCGAAATCAACTTCTGTCACCTTAGTGATACATTTTGGGATAGTACCTAAAGTTTAAAGCAGAAATTGGGGCACTTTTGAAATTTTAATTTTTGACCAAAATCGACAGGTCCGGGGCTTAGGGAATTTCTCATATGCCACAAAACGGTTGAAGCTCCTGTTCAAAGATGATGCTCCGAAATCAACTTCTGTCACCTTAGTGATACATTTTGGGATAGTACCTAAAGTTTAAAGCAGAAATTGGGGCAGTTTTGAAATTTTCATTTTTGACCAAAATCGACAGGTCCGGGGCTTAGGGAATTTCTCATATGTCACAAAACGGTTCAAGCTTCTGTTCAAAAATGATGCTCCGAAATCAACTTCTGTCACCTTAGTGATACATTTTGAGATAGCCCCTAAAGTTTAAAGCAGAAATTGGGGCAGTTTTGAAATTTTCATTTTTGACCAAAATCGACAGGTCCGGGGCTTAGGGAATTTCTCATATGCCACAAAACGGTTGAAGCTTCTGTTCAAAAATGATGCTCCAAAATCAACTTCTGTCAACTTAGTGATACATTTTGGGATAGTACCTAAAGTTTAAAGCAGAAATTGGGGCACTTTTGAAATTTTCATTTTTGACCAAAATCGACAGGTCCGGGGCTTAGGGAATTTCTCATATGCCACAAAACGGTTGAAGCTTCTGTTAAAAAATGATGCTCCGAAATCAACTTCTATCACCTTAGTGATACATTTTGGGATAGTACCTAAAGTTTAAAGCAGAAATTGGGGCACTTTTGAAATTTTCATTTTTGACCAAAATCGACAGTAGATAAAGACAACCTTTCTGTCAAACTTGACAGGTGGTAACACCCCTTTCTCCTAGGCTCCGCCCCCTTTAATATTAAATGATAGTGTTTTATATCGCTTTAATATAAAATTTTATATAAAATTTTATATAAATTTATAGTGTTCGATATTAAACCGTATTAAAAATTGTCGCGTAACACCAGTCACAGAGTGTCACGCAACACCAGTTGCAGAATGTCACGCAACGCAGAGCGTCAAATCAGGCGGATGAAAGATGCATATTACACAGTGTTAAAACCAGGTAGTTTTAGCGGCATTGATAAATATTATGGGTCGGTTAAAAATAAATTTAAAAGATCCGACGTAAGAAAGTGGTTACAAGAACAAGACGCATACACGCTGCACAAGCCAGCAAGAAAAAACTATAAAAGTAACATGATTTGTGTATCGGGTATAAACCAACAGTGGCAATGCGATTTGGTCTCGCTGATAGATTTGTCAAAATACAACGATGGCGTTAAATACATATTAACAATCATCGATATATTCAGTAAGAGGGTGTGGGGTGAAAGTCTGACCGCTAAGAATGCAGCAACGGTCGCTAATGCTTTTGAAAAAATATTCCAGAGCGGTGATGTGCCGATGATGGTAAAGAGTTTCTAAACAGAAACCTAAAAAAGGTGTTAGAAAAATACGGTATAAATCATTTCACGACCAATAACGATGTGAAAGCGGCTGTTATAGAGCGCTTCAATAGGACTTTAAAAACACACATGTGGTGCTATTTCACGGCAAAGAATACCTACAGATATATAGACGTTTTACAAGACTTCATACGCAGCTATAATAACACATACCATAGAACGATTAAGTGCGCTCCAAACGATGTGAATGACTCTAACGCATTGAGTGTCTTCAAACGACCTACGGTGATTACTTTAGAAGTAAGAAAGCCCGAGTTTGTTTAGGAATCGGTGACCACGTCCGTATTTCTAAATATAAGGACATATTTCAGAAAGGTTACGAACAGAGCTTTTCTGAGGAGATTTTTGTTGTACATAGTGTGAACACTAAAGGGATTAAACCGCTTTATAAGTTGGCAGATCTGTATGGTGAAGTTATAACAGGTAGTTTTTACCCTGAAGAGCTTCAAAGCATACCAAAAAACTATAACAGAGTTTACAAAGTGGAAAAGATTTAAAAAAATAAGACGGTCAGAGGCCGTAAATACGCGTTAGTCAAGTGGCGCGGGTACCCCGCAAAATTTAACAGTTGGGTCGCAGCATCAATGATAAAAGACATATAAAGATCATCAGTATCTAAACAAGACGAGCGATGGATGACAAGTCGTTCTACATAACCTTACCCAGCAACGCATCGGCTGTTACCTTCCCGCAAAATAAGATTTCTAACTATACGACAAAGTTGGCTAAACCGATAGACTTAAATGGCGAATGGGAAGTGGCACTTACTGAGATACAATACCCGCATACGTGGAATACATTGGATTTACAAGATTGTAGACTGCAATTATCATGGGATGGAACGGCGGACCAGCCGGTGGCGAGAGTCGCGAGTTTGTGCATTAAACCCGGTTTTTATGAAACAATCGAGGCGTTACTGAACGTAATCAACGCTGAAATTGTACAACTGAAACTGGACGTTGGATTAAGACTAACGTATGATCCATTTGCACGCGTTGTAACATGACAGTAAACTGTTGTATCAAATCCACGCCGGTTCTAAGCTGACATGGATACTGGGTTTACAGCCTAAAACTAATATTTCTAAACCATGCGCCGACATCAAAGGAGGCCAATATACGATGTACGTGTACACAGACATTATCGAACACCAACGGGTCGGGGATAGTTATGTACCGCTACTTCGCACTGTTGAAATGAAGGGTTATAACAATGAGGTTGTCACAATACGATACGAGAAACCCGATTACGTACCATTGTGCAAAACACATTTTGACGCGATAGCCATAGAGATAAAGAACGACCAAAACGAGAACATGGCATTTAAGTTTGGGAAAGCGATCGTGAAGCTACACTTCAGACGCCACAAAACTGAATTTTATTAACTAAGCAGAATGGTCACTGTTAAAAATTATGGCGATCCGGGCCTCTATGCGCAATATTATAAATCTCAAGCCGGTAATGGAGCCGTGCGGATTGGGCACGCGCAGGCTCTGTTAAACGGTAACGCGAAATACGCGATTGACCGCGTTGGGATGAAAATCAACAGCGTTCAACCGTTTTGTGGCATATGAGAAATTCCCTAAGCCCCGGATCTGTCGATTTTGGTCAAAAATGAAAATTTCAAAAGTGCCCCAATTTCTGCTTTAAACTTTAGGTACTTTCCCAAAATGTAACACTAAGTTGAGAGAAGTTGATTTCGGAGCATCATTTTTGAACAGAAGCTTCAACCGTTTTTTGGCATATGAGAAATTCCCTAAGCCCCGGACCTGTCGATTTTGGTCAAAAATGAAAATCTCAAAAGTGCCCCAATTTCTGCTTTAAACTTTAGGTACTATCCCAAAATGTATCACTAAGTTGACAGAAGTTGATTTCGGAGCATCATTTTTGAACAGAAGCTTCAACCGTTTTGTGGCATATGAGAAAATCCCTAAGGCCCGGACCTGTCGATTTTGGTCAAAAATTAAAATCTCAAAAGTGCCCCAATTTCTGCTTTAAACTTTAGGTACTATCCCAAAATGTATCACTAAGGTGACAGAAGTTGATTTCGGAGCATCATTTTTTAACAGGAGCTTCAACCGTTTTGTGGCATATGAGAAATTCCCTAAGCCCCGGACCTGTCGATTTTGGTCAAAAATGAAAATTTCAAAAGTGCCCCAATTTCTGCTTTAAACTTTAGGTACTATCCCAAAATGTATCACTAAGTTGACAGAAGTTGATTTCGGAGCATCATTTTTGAACAGGAGCTTCAACCGTTTTGTGGCATATGAGAAATTCCCTTAGCCCCGGACCTGTCGATTTTGGTCAAAAATGAAAATCTCAAAAGTGCCCCAATTTCTGCTTTAAACTTTAGGTACTATCCCAAAATGTATCACTAAGGTGACAGAAGTTGATTTCGGAACATAATTTTTGAATAGGAGCTTCAACCGTTTTGTGGCATATGAGAAATTCCCTAAGCCCCGGACCTGTCGATTTTGGTCAAAAATTAAAATCTCAAAAGTGCCCCAATTTCTGCTTTAAACTTTAGGTACTATCCCAAAATGTATCACTAAGGTGACAGAAGTTGATTTCGGAGCATCATTTTTTAACAGGAGCTTCAACCGTTTTGTGGCATATGAGAAATTCCCTAAGCCCCGGACCTGTCGATTTTGGTCAAAAATGAAAATTTCAAAAGTGCCCCAATTTCTGCTTTAAACTTTAGGTACTATCCCAAAATGTATCACTAAGTTGACAGAAGTTGATTTCGGAGCATCATTTTTGAACAGGAGCTTCAACCGTTTTGTGGCATATGAGAAATTCCCTTAGCCCCGGACCTGTCGATTTTGGTCAAAAATGAAAATCTCAAAAGTGCCCCAATTTCTGCTTTAAACTTTAGGTACTATCCCAAAATGTATCACTAAGGTGACAGAAGTTGATTTCGGAACATAATTTTTGAATAGGAGCTTCAACCGTTTTGTGGCATATGAGAAATTCCCTAAGCCCCGGACCTGTCGATTTTGGTCAAAAATGAAAATTTCAAAAGTGCCCCAATTTCTGCTTTAAACTTTAGGTGCTATCCCAAAATGTATCACTAAGGTGACAGAAGTTGATTTCGGAGCATAATTTTTGAACAGAAGCTTCAACCGATTTGTGGCATATGAGAAATTCCCTAAGCCCCGGACCTGTCGATTTTGGTCAAAAATGAAAATTTCAAAAGTGCCCCAATTTCTGCTTTAAACTTTAGGTACTATCCCAAAATGTATCTCTAAGGTGACAGAAGTTGATTTCGGAGCATCATTTTTGAACAGGAGCTTCAACCGTTTTGTGGCATATGAGAAATTCCCTAAGCCCCGGACCTGTCGATTTTGGTCAAAAATGAAAATCTCAAAAGTGCTCCAATTTCTGCTTTAAACTTTAGGTACTATCCCAAAATGTATCACTAAGGTGACAGAAGTTGATTTCGGAGCATCATTTTTGAACATGAGCTTCAACCGTTTTGTGGCATATGAGAAATTCCCTAAGCGCCGGACCTGTAGATTTTGGTCAAAAATGAAAATTTCAAAAGTGCCCCAATTTCTGCTTTAAACTTTATGTGCTATCCAAAAATGTATCACTAAGGTGACAGAAGTTGATTTAGGAGCATCATTTTTGAACAGGAGCTTCAACCGTTTTGTGGCATATGAGAAAATCTATAAGGCCCGGACCTGTCGATTTTGGTCAAAAATGAAAATTTTGAAATTGCCCCAATTTCTGCTTTAAACTTTAGGTGCTATCCCAAAATGTATCACTAAGTTGACAGAAGTTGATTTCGCAGCAACATTTTTGAACAGAAGCTTCAACCGTTTTGTGGCATATGAGAAATTCCCTAAGCCCCGGACCTGTCGATTTTGGTCAAAAATGAAAATTTCAAAAGTGCCCCAATTTCTGCTTTAAACTTTAGGTGCTGTCCCAAAATGTATCACTAAGATGAGAGACGTTGATTTCGGAGCATCATTTTTGAACAGGAGCTTCAACCGTTTTGTGGCATATGAGAAATTCCCTAAGCCCCGGACCTGTCGATTTTGGTCAAAAATGAAAATTTCAAAAGTGCCCCAATTTCTGCTTTAAACTTTAGGTGCTATCCCAAAATGTATCACTAAGGTGACAGAAGTTGATTTCGGAGCATCATTTTTGAACAGAAGCTACAACCGTTTTGTGGCATATGAGAAATTCCCTAAGCCCCGGACCTGTCGATCTTGGTCAAAAATGAAAATTTCAAAAGTGCCCCAATTTCTGCTTTAAACTTTAGGTGCTATCCCAAAATGTATCACTAAGGTGACAGAAGTTGATTTAGGAGCATCATTTTTGAACAGGAGCTTCAACCGTTTTGTGGCATATAAGAAATTCCCTAAGCCCCGGACCTGTCGATCTTGGTCAAAAATTAAAATTTCAAAAGTGCCCCAATTTCTGCTTTAAACTTTAGGTGCTATCCCAAAATGTATCACTAAGGTGACAGAAGTTGATTTAGGAGCATCATTTTTGAACAGGAGCTTCAACCGTTTTGTGGCATATGAGAAATTCCCTAAGGCCCGGACCTGTCGATTTTGGTCAAAAATGAAAATTTCAAAAGTGCCCCAATTTCTGCTTTAAACTTTAGGTACTATCCCAAAATGTATCACTAAGTTGACAGAAGTTGATTTCGGAGCATCATTTTTGAACAGAAGCTTCAACCGTTTTGCGGCATATGAGAAAATCCCTAAGGCCCGGACCTGTCGATTTTGGTCAAAAATGAAAATTTCAAAAGTGCCCCAATTTCTGCTTTAAACTTTAGGTGCTATCCCAAAATGTATCTCTAAGGTGACAGTAGTTGATTTCGGAGCATAATTTTTGAACAGGAGCTTCAACCGTTTTGTGGCATATGAGAAATTCCCTTAGCCCTGGACCTGTCGATTTTGGTCAAAAATGAAAATCTCAAAAGTGCCCCAATTTCTGCTTTAAACTTTAGGTACTATCCCAAAATGTATCACTAAGGTGACAGAAGTTGATTTCGGAGCATCATTTTTGAATAGGAGCTTCAACCGTTTTGTGGCATATGAGAAATTCCCTAAGCCCCGGATCTGTCGATTTTGGTCAAAAATGAAAATTTCAAAAGTGCCCCAATTTCTGCTTTAAACTTTAGGTACTTTCCCAAAATGTATCACTAAGTTGACAGAAGTTAATTTCGGAGCATCATTTTTGAACAGAAGCTTCAACCGTTTTTTGGCATATGAGAAATTCCCTAAGCCCCGGACCTGTCGATTTTGGTCAAAAATGAAAATCTCAAAAGTGCCCCAATTTCTGCTTTAAACTTTAGGTACTATCCCAAAATGTATCACTAAGTTGACAGAAGTTGATTTCGGAGCATCATTTTTGAACAGAAGCTTCAACCGTTTTTTGGCATATGAGAAATTCCCTAAGCCCCGGACCTGTCGATTTTGGTCAAAAATGAAAATTTCAAAAGTGCCCCAATTTCTGCTTTAAACTTTAGGTGCTATCCCAAAATGTATCACTAAGGTGACAGAAGTTGATTTCGGAGCATCATTTTTGAACAGAAGCTTCAACCGATTTGTGGCATATGAGAAATTCCCTAAGCCCCGGACCTGTCGATTTTGGTCAAAAATGAAAATTTCAAAAGTGCCCCAATTTCTGCTTTAAACTTTAGGTGCTATCCCAAAATGTATCACTAAGGTGACAGAAGTTGATTTCGGAGCATCATTTTTGAACAGGAGCTTCAACCGTTTTGTGGCATATGAGAAAATCCCTAAGGCCCGGACTTGTCGATTTTGGTCAAAAATGAAAATTTTGAAAGTGCCCCAATTTCTGCTTTAAACTTTAGGTACTATCCCAAAATGTATCTCTAAGGTGACAGAAGTTGATTTCGGAGCATCATTTTAAACAGGAGCTTCAACCGTTTTGTGGCATATGAGAAATTCCCTAAGCCCCGGACCTGTCGATTTTGGTCAAAAATTAAAATCTCAAAAGTGCCCCAATTTCTGCTTTAAACTTTAGGTACTATCCCAAAATGTATCACTAAGGTGACAGAAGTTGATTTCGGAGCATCATTTTTGAACAGGAGCTTCAACCGTTTTGTGGCATATGAGAAATTCCCTAAGCCCCGGACCTGTCGATTTTGGTCAAAAATGAAAATTTCAAAAGTGCCCCAATTTCTGCTTTAAACTTTAGGTACTATCCCAAAATGTATCACTAAGTTGACAGAAGTTGATTTCGGAGCATAATTTTTGAACAGGAGCTTCAACCGTTTTGTGGCATATGAGAAATTCCCTTAGCCCCGGACCTGTCGATTTTGGTCAAAAATGAAAATCTCAAAAGTGCCCCAATTTCTGCTTTAAACTTTAGGTACTATCCCAAAATGTATCACTAAGGTGACAGAAGTTGATTTCGGAGCATCATTTTTGAATAGGAGCTTCAACCGTTTTGTGGCATATGAGAAATTCCCTAAGCCCCGGACCTGTCGATTTTGGTCAAAAATGAAAATCTCAAAAGTGCCCCAATTTCTGCTTTAAACTTTAGGTACTATCCCAAAATGTATCACTAAGGTGACAGAAGTTGATTTCGGAGCATCATTTTTGAATAGGAGCTTCAACCGTTTTGTGGCATATGAGAAATTCCCTAAGCCCCGGACCTGTCGATTTTGGTCAAAAATGAAAATTTCAAAAGTGCCCCAATTTCTGCTTTAAACTTTAGGTGCTGTCCCAAAATGTATCACTAAGATGAGAGATGTTGATTTCGGAGCATCATTTTTGAACAGGAGCTTCAACCGTTTTGTGGCATATGAGAAATTCCCTAAGCCCCGGACCTGTCGATTTTGGTCAAAAATGAAAATTTCAAAAGTGCCCCAATTTCTGCTTTAAACTTTAGGTGCTATCCCAAAATGTATCACTAAGGTGACAGAAGTTGATTTCGGAGCATCATTTTTGAACAGAAGCTACAACCGTTTTGTGGCATATGAGAAAATCCCTAAGCCCCGGACCTGTCGATCTTGGTCAAAAATGAAAATTTCAAAAGTGCCCCAATTTCTGCTTTAAACTTTAGGTACTATTCCAAAATGTATCACTAAGTTGACAGAAGTTGATTTCGGAGCATCATTTTTGAACAGAAGCTTCAACCGTTTTGCGGCATATGAGAAAATCCCTAAGCCCCGGACCTGTCGATCTTGGTCAAAAATGAAAATTTCAAAAGTGCCCCAATTTCTGCTTTAAACTTTAGGTACTATCCCAAAATGTATCACTAAGGTGACAGAAGTTGATTTAGGAGCATCATTTTTGAACAGGAGCTTCAACCGTTTTGTGGCATATGAGAAAATCCCTAAGGCCCGGACCTGTCGATTTTGGTCAAAAATGAAAATTTTGAAAGTGCCCCAATTTCTGCTTTAAACTTTAGGTACTATCCCAAAATGTATCTCTAAGGTGACAGTAGTTGATTTCGGAGCATAATTTTTGAACAGGAGCTTCAACCGTTTTGTGGCATATGAGAAATTCCCTTAGCCCCGGACCTGTCGATTTTGGTCAAAAATGAAAATCTCAAAAGTGCCCCAATTTCTGCTTTAAACTTTAGGTACTATCCCAAAATGTATCACTAAGGTGACAGAAGTTAATTTCGGAGCATCATTTTTGAATAGGAGCTTCAACCGTTTTGTGGCATATGAGAAATTTCCTAAGCCCCGGATCTGTCGATTTTGGTCAAAAATGAAAATTTCAAAAGTGCCCCAATTTCTGCTTTAAACTTTAGGTACTTTCCCAAAATGTATCACTAAGTTGACAGAAGTTGATTTCGGAGCATCATTTTTGAACAGGAGCTTCAACCGTTTTGTGGCATATGAGAAAATCCCTAAGGCCCGGACTTGTCGATTTTGGTCAAAAATGAAAATTTTGAAAGTGCCCCAATTTCTGCTTTAAACTTTAGGTACTATCCCAAAATGTATCTCTAAGGTGACAGAAGTTGATTTCGGAGCATCATTTTAAACAGGAGCTTCAACCGTTTTGTGGCATATGAGAAATTCCCTAAGCCCCGGACCTGTCGATTTTGGTCAAAAATTAAAATCTCAAAAGTGCCCCAATTTCTGCTTTAAACTTTAGGTACTATCCCAAAATGTATCACTAAGGTGACAGAAGTTGATTTCGGAGCATCATTTTTGAATAGGAGCTTCAACCGTTTTGTGGCATATGAGAAATTCCCTAAGCCCCGGACCTGTCGATTTTGGTCAAAAATGAAAATCTCAAAAGTGCCCCAATTTCTGCTTTAAACTTTAGGTACTATCCCAAAATGTATCACTAAGGTGACAGAAGTTGATTTCGGAGCATCATTTTTGAATAGGAGCTTCAACCGTTTTGTGGCATATGAGAAATTCCCTAAGCCCCGGACCTGTCGATTTTGGTCAAAAATGAAAATTTCAAAAGTGCCCCAATTTCTGCTTTAAACTTTAGGTGCTGTCCCAAAATGTATCACTAAGATGAGAGATGTTGATTTCGGAGCATCATTTTTGAACAGGAGCTTCAACCGTTTTGTGGCATATGAGAAATTCCCTAAGCCCCGGACCTGTCGATTTTGGTCAAAAATGAAAATTTCAAAAGTGCCCCAATTTCTGCTTTAAACTTTAGGTGCTATCCCAAAATGTATCACTAAGGTGACAGAAGTTGATTTCGGAGCATCATTTTTGAACAGAAGCTACAACCGTTTTGTGGCATATGAGAAAATCCCTAAGCCCCGGACCTGTCGATCTTGGTCAAAAATGAAAATTTCAAAAGTGCCCCAATTTCTGCTTTAAACTTTAGGTACTATTCCAAAATGTATCACTAAGTTGACAGAAGTTGATTTCGGAGCATCATTTTTGAACAGAAGCTTCAACCGTTTTGCGGCATATGAGAAAATCCCTAAGCCCCGGACCTGTCGATCTTGGTCAAAAATGAAAATTTCAAAAGTGCCCCAATTTCTGCTTTAAACTTTAGGTACTATCCCAAAATGTATCACTAAGGTGACAGAAGTTGATTTAGGAGCATCATTTTTGAACAGGAGCTTCAACCGTTTTGTGGCATATGAGAAAATCCCTAAGGCCCGGACCTGTCGATTTTGGTCAAAAATGAAAATTTTGAAAGTGCCCCAATTTCTGCTTTAAACTTTAGGTACTATCCCAAAATGTATCTCTAAGGTGACAGTAGTTGATTTCGGAGCATAATTTTTGAACAGGAGCTTCAACCGTTTTGTGGCATATGAGAAATTCCCTTAGCCCCGGACCTGTCGATTTTGGTCAAAAATGAAAATCTCAAAAGTGCCCCAATTTCTGCTTTAAACTTTAGGTACTATCCCAAAATGTATCACTAAGGTGACAGAAGTTAATTTCGGAGCATCATTTTTGAATAGGAGCTTCAACCGTTTTGTGGCATATGAGAAATTTCCTAAGCCCCGGATCTGTCGATTTTGGTCAAAAATGAAAATTTCAAAAGTGCCCCAATTTCTGCTTTAAACTTTAGGTACTTTCCCAAAATGTATCACTAAGTTGACAGAAGTTGATTTCGGAGCATCATTTTTGAACAGAAGCTTCAACCGTTTTTTGGCATATGAGAAATTCCCTAAGCCCCGGACCTGTCGATTTTGGTCAAAAATGAAAATCTCAAAAGTGCCCCAATTTCTGCTTTAAACTTTAGGTACTATCCCAAAATCTATCACTAAGTTGACAGAAGTTGATTTCGGAGCATCATTTTTGAACAGAAGCTTCAACCGTTTTTTGGCATATGAGAAATTCCCTAAGCCCCGGACCTGTCGATTTTGGTCAAAAATGAAAATTTCAAAAGTGCCCCAATTTCTGCTTTAAACTTTAGGTGCTATCCCAAAATGTATCACTAAGGTGACAGAAGTTGATTTCGGAGCATCATTTTTGAACAGAAGCTACAACCGTTTTGTGGCATATGAGAAATTCCCTAAGCCCCGGACCTGTCGATCTTGGTCAAAAATGAAAATTTCAAAAGTGCCCCAATTTCTGCTTTAAACTTTAGGTACTATCCCAAAATGTATCACTAAGTTGACAGAAGTTGATTTCGGAGCATCATTTTTGAACAGAAGCTTCAACCGTTTTGCGGCATATGAGAAAATCCCTAAGCCCCGGACCTGTCGATCTTGGTCAAAAATGAAAATTTCAAAAGTGCCCCAATTTCTGCTTTAAACTTTAGGTACTATCCCAAAATGTATCTCTAAGGTGACAGAAGTTGATTTCGGAGCATCATTTTTGAACAGGAGCTTCAACCGTTTTGTGGCATATGAGAAATTCCCTAAGCCCCGGACCTGTCGATTTTGGTCAAAAATGAAAATCTCAAAAGTGCTCCAATTTCTGCTTTAAACTTTAGGTACTATCCCAAAATGTATCACTAAGGTGACAGAAGTTGATTTCGGAGCATCATTTTTGAACATGAGCTTCAACCGTTTTGTGGCATATGAGAAATTCCCTAAGCCCCGGACCTGTCGATCTTGGTCAAAAATGAAAATTTCAAAAGTGCCCCAATTTCTGCTTTAAACTTTAGGTGCTATCCCAAAATGTATCACTAAGGTGACAGAAGTTGATTTAGGAGCATCATTTTTGAACAGGAGCTTCAACCGTTTTGTGGCATATAAGAAATTCCCTAAGCCCCGGACCTGTCGATCTTGGTCAAAAATTAAAATTTCAAAAGTGCCCCAATTTCTGCTTTAAACTTTAGGTGCTATCCCAAAATGTATCACTAAGGTGACAGAAGTTGATTTAGGAGCATCATTTTTGAACAGGAGCTTCAACCGTTTTGTGGCATATGAGAAATTCCCTAAGGCCCGGACCTGTCGATTTTGGTCAAAAATGAAAATTTCAAAAGTGCCCCAATTTCTGCTTTAAACTTTAGGTACTATCCCAAAATGTATCACTAAGTTGACAGAAGTTGATTTCGGAGCATCATTTTTGAACAGAAGCTTCAACCGTTTTGCGGCATATGAGAAAATCCCTAAGGCCCGGACCTGTCGATTTTGGTCAAAAATGAAAATTTCAAAAGTGCCCCAATTTCTGCTTTAAACTTTAGGTGCTATCCCAAAATGTATCTCTAAGGTGACAGTAGTTGATTTCGGAGCATAATTTTTGAACAGGAGCTTCAACCGTTTTGTGGCATATGAGAAATTCCCTTAGCCCTGGACCTGTCGATTTTGGTCAAAAATGAAAATCTCAAAAGTGCCCCAATTTCTGCTTTAAACTTTAGGTACTTTCCCAAAATGTATCACTAAGTTGACAGAAGTTAATTTCGGAGCATCATTTTTGAACAGAAGCTTCAACCGTTTTTTGGCATATGAGAAATTCCCTAAGCCCCGGACCTGTCGATTTTGGTCAAAAATGAAAATCTCAAAAGTGCCCCAATTTCTGCTTTAAACTTTAGGTACTATCCCAAAATGTATCACTAAGTTGACAGAAGTTGATTTCGGAGCATCATTTTTGAACAGAAGCTTCAACCGTTTTTTGGCATATGAGAAATTCCCTAAGCCCCGGACCTGTCGATTTTGGTCAAAAATGAAAATTTCAAAAGTGCCCCAATTTCTGCTTTAAACTTTAGGTGCTATCCCAAAATGTATCACTAAGGTGACAGAAGTTGATTTCGGAGCATCATTTTTGAACAGAAGCTTCAACCGATTTGTGGCATATGAGAAATTCCCTAAGCCCCGGACCTGTCGATTTTGGTCAAAAATGAAAATTTCAAAAGTGCCCCAATTTCTGCTTTAAACTTTAGGTGCTATCCCAAAATGTATCACTAAGGTGACAGAAGTTGATTTCGGAGCATCATTTTTGAACAGGAGCTTCAACCGTTTTGTGGCATATGAGAAAATCCCTAAGGCCCGGACTTGTCGATTTTGGTCAAAAATGAAAATTTTGAAAGTGCCCCAATTTCTGCTTTAAACTTTAGGTACTATCCCAAAATGTATCTCTAAGGTGACAGAAGTTGATTTCGGAGCATCATTTTAAACAGGAGCTTCAACCGTTTTGTGGCATATGAGAAATTCCCTAAGCCCCGGACCTGTCGATTTTGGTCAAAAATTAAAATCTCAAAAGTGCCCCAATTTCTGCTTTAAACTTTAGGTACTATCCCAAAATGTATCACTAAGGTGACAGAAGTTGATTTCGGAGCATCATTTTTGAACAGGAGCTTCAACCGTTTTGTGGCATATGAGAAATTCCCTAAGCCCCGGACCTGTCGATTTTGGTCAAAAATGAAAATTTCAAAAGTGCCCCAATTTCTGCTTTAAACTTTAGGTACTATCCCAAAATGTATCACTAAGTTGACAGAAGTTGATTTCGGAGCATAATTTTTGAACAGGAGCTTCAACCGTTTTGTGGCATATGAGAAATTCCCTTAGCCCCGGACCTGTCGATTTTGGTCAAAAATGAAAATCTCAAAAGTGCCCCAATTTCTGCTTTAAACTTTAGGTACTATCCCAAAATGTATCACTAAGGTGACAGAAGTTGATTTCGGAGCATCATTTTTGAATAGGAGCTTCAACCGTTTTGTGGCATATGAGAAATTCCCTAAGCCCCGGACCTGTCGATTTTGGTCAAAAATGAAAATCTCAAAAGTGCCCCAATTTCTGCTTTAAACTTTAGGTACTATCCCAAAATGTATCACTAAGGTGACAGAAGTTGATTTCGGAGCATCATTTTTGAATAGGAGCTTCAACCGTTTTGTGGCATATGAGAAATTCCCTAAGCCCCGGACCTGTCGATTTTGGTCAAAAATGAAAATTTCAAAAGTGCCCCAATTTCTGCTTTAAACTTTAGGTGCTGTCCCAAAATGTATCACTAAGATGAGAGATGTTGATTTCGGAGCATCATTTTTGAACAGGAGCTTCAACCGTTTTGTGGCATATGAGAAATTCCCTAAGCCCCGGACCTGTCGATTTTGGTCAAAAATGAAAATTTCAAAAGTGCCCCAATTTCTGCTTTAAACTTTAGGTGCTATCCCAAAATGTATCACTAAGGTGACAGAAGTTGATTTCGGAGCATCATTTTTGAACAGAAGCTACAACCGTTTTGTGGCATATGAGAAAATCCCTAAGCCCCGGACCTGTCGATCTTGGTCAAAAATGAAAATTTCAAAAGTGCCCCAATTTCTGCTTTAAACTTTAGGTACTATCCCAAAATGTATCACTAAGTTGACAGAAGTTGATTTCGGAGCATCATTTTTGAACAGGAGCTTCAACCGTTTTGTGGCATATAAGAAATTCCCTAAGCCCCGGACCTGTCGATCTTGGTCAAAAATGAAAATTTCAAAAGTGCCCCAATTTCTGCTTTAAACTTTAGGTGCTATACCAAA
This sequence comes from Pseudophryne corroboree, assembly GCF_028390025.1. Taxonomy (NCBI): domain Eukaryota; kingdom Metazoa; phylum Chordata; class Amphibia; order Anura; family Myobatrachidae; genus Pseudophryne; species Pseudophryne corroboree. The sequence continues at coordinate 78,434 of NW_026967722.1, forward strand.
ATGTATCACTAAGGTGACAGAAGTTGATTTAGGAGCATCATTTTTGAACAGGAGCTTCAACCGTTTTGTGGCATATGAGAAAATCCCTAAGGCCCGGACCTGTCGATTTTGGTCAAAAATGAAAATTTTGAAAGTGCCCCAATTTCTGCTTTAAACTTTAGGTACTATCCCAAAATGTATCTCTAAGGTGACAGTAGTTGATTTCGGAGCATAATTTTTGAACAGGAGCTTCAACCGTTTTGTGGCATATGAGAAATTCCCTTAGCCCCGGACCTGTCGATTTTGGTCAAAAATGAAAATCTCAAAAGTGCCCCAATTTCTGCTTTAAACTTTAGGTACTATCCCAAAATGTATCACTAAGGTGACAGAAGTTAATTTCGGAGCATCATTTTTGAATAGGAGCTTCAACCGTTTTGTGGCATATGAGAAATTTCCTAAGCCCCGGATCTGTCGATTTTGGTCAAAAATGAAAATTTCAAAAGTGCCCCAATTTCTGCTTTAAACTTTAGGTACTTTCCCAAAATGTATCACTAAGTTGACAGAAGTTGATTTCGGAGCATCATTTTTGAACAGAAGCTTCAACCGTTTTTTGGCATATGAGAAATTCCCTAAGCCCCGGACCTGTCGATTTTGGTCAAAAATGAAAATCTCAAAAGTGCCCCAATTTCTGCTTTAAACTTTAGGTACTATCCCAAAATCTATCACTAAGTTGACAGAAGTTGATTTCGGAGCATCATTTTTGAACAGAAGCTTCAACCGTTTTTTGGCATATGAGAAATTCCCTAAGCCCCGGACCTGTCGATTTTGGTCAAAAATGAAAATTTCAAAAGTGCCCCAATTTCTGCTTTAAACTTTAGGTGCTATCCCAAAATGTATCACTAAGGTGACAGAAGTTGATTTCGGAGCATCATTTTTGAACAGAAGCTACAACCGTTTTGTGGCATATGAGAAATTCCCTAAGCCCCGGACCTGTCGATCTTGGTCAAAAATGAAAATTTCAAAAGTGCCCCAATTTCTGCTTTAAACTTTAGGTACTATCCCAAAATGTATCACTAAGTTGACAGAAGTTGATTTCGGAGCATCATTTTTGAACAGGAGCTTCAACCGTTTTGTGGCATATGAGAAATTCCCTTAGCCCCGGACCTGTCGATTTTGGTCAAAAATGAAAATCTCAAAAGTGCCCCAATTTCTGCTTTAAACTTTAGGTACTATCCCAAAATGTATCACTAAGGTGACAGAAGTTGATTTCGGAGCATCATTTTTGAATAGGAGCTTCAACCGTTTTGTGGCATATGAGAAATTCCCTAAGCCCCGGACCTGTCGATTTTGGTCAAAAATGAAAATCTCAAAAGTGCCCCAATTTCTGCTTTAAACTTTAGGTACTATCCCAAAATGTATCACTAAGGTGACAGAAGTTGATTTCGGAGCATCATTTTTGAATAGGAGCTTCAACCGTTTTGTGGCATATGAGAAATTCCCTAAGCCCCGGACCTGTCGATTTTGGTCAAAAATGAAAATTTCAAAAGTGCCCCAATTTCTGCTTTAAACTTTAGGTGCTGTCCCAAAATGTATCACTAAGATGAGAGATGTTGATTTCGGAGCATCATTTTTGAACAGGAGCTTCAACCGTTTTGTGGCATATGAGAAATTCCCTAAGCCCCGGACCTGTCGATTTTGGTCAAAAATGAAAATTTCAAAAGTGCCCCAATTTCTGCTTTAAACTTTAGGTGCTATCCCAAAATGTATCACTAAGGTGACAGAAGTTGATTTCGGAGCATCATTTTTGAACAGAAGCTACAACCGTTTTGTGGCATATGAGAAAATCCCTAAGCCCCGGACCTGTCGATCTTGGTCAAAAATGAAAATTTCAAAAGTGCCCCAATTTCTGCTTTAAACTTTAGGTACTATCCCAAAATGTATCACTAAGTTGACAGAAGTTGATTTCGGAGCATCATTTTTGAACAGAAGCTTCAACCGTTTTGCGGCATATGAGAAAATCCCTAAGCCCCGGACCTGTCGATCTTGGTCAAAAATGAAAATTTCAAAAGTGCCCCAATTTCTGCTTTAAACTTTAGGTACTATCCCAAAATGTATCACTAAGGTGACAGAAGTTGATTTAGGAGCATCATTTTTGAACAGGAGCTTCAACCGTTTTGTGGCATATAAGAAATTCCCTAAGCCCCGGACCTGTCGATCTTGGTCAAAAATGAAAATTTCAAAAGTGCCCCAATTTCTGCTTTAAACTTTAGGTGCTATACCAAAATGTATCACTAAGGTGACAGAAGTTGATTTAGGAGCATCATTTTTGAACAGGAGCTTCAACCGTTTTGTGGCATATGAGAAAATCCCTAAGGCCCGGACCTGTCGATTTTGGTCAAAAATGAAAATTTTGAAAGTGCCCCAATTTCTGCTTTAAACTTTAGGTACTATCCCAAAATGTATCTCTAAGGTGACAGTAGTTGATTTCGGAGCATAATTTTTGAACAGGAGCTTCAACCGTTTTGTGGCATATGAGAAATTCCCTTAGCCCCGGACCTGTCGATTTTGGTCAAAAATGAAAATCTCAAAAGTGCCCCAATTTCTGCTTTAAACTTTAGGTACTATCCCAAAATGTATCACTAAGGTGACAGAAGTTAATTTCGGAGCATCATTTTTGAATAGGAGCTTCAACCGTTTTGTGGCATATGAGAAATTTCCTAAGCCCCGGATCTGTCGATTTTGGTCAAAAATGAAAATTTCAAAAGTGCCCCAATTTCTGCTTTAAACTTTAGGTACTTTCCCAAAATGTATCACTAAGTTGACAGAAGTTGATTTCGGAGCATCATTTTTGAACAGAAGCTTCAACCGTTTTTTGGCATATGAGAAATTCCCTAAGCCCCGGACCTGTCGATTTTGGTCAAAAATGAAAATCTCAAAAGTGCCCCAATTTCTGCTTTAAACTTTAGGTACTATCCCAAAATCTATCACTAAGTTGACAGAAGTTGATTTCGGAGCATCATTTTTGAACAGAAGCTTCAACCGTTTTTTGGCATATGAGAAATTCCCTAAGCCCCGGACCTGTCGATTTTGGTCAAAAATGAAAATTTCAAAAGTGCCCCAATTTCTGCTTTAAACTTTAGGTGCTATCCCAAAATGTATCACTAAGGTGACAGAAGTTGATTTCGGAGCATCATTTTTGAACAGAAGCTACAACCGTTTTGTGGCATATGAGAAATTCCCTAAGCCCCGGACCTGTCGATCTTGGTCAAAAATGAAAATTTCAAAAGTGCCCCAATTTCTGCTTTAAACTTTAGGTACTATCCCAAAATGTATCACTAAGGTGACAGAAGTTGATTTCGGAGCATCATTTTTGAACAGGAGCTTCAACCGTTTTGTGGCATATGAGAAATTCCCTAAGCCCCGGACCTGTCGATTTTGGTCAAAAATGAAAATCTCAAAAGTGCTCCAATTTCTGCTTTAAACTTTAGGTACTATCCCAAAATGTATCACTAAGGTGACAGAAGTTGATTTCGGAGCATCATTTTTGAACATGAGCTTCAACCGTTTTGTGGCATATGAGAAATTCCCTAAGCGCCGGACCTGTAGATTTTGGTCAAAAATGAAAATTTCAAAAGTGCCCCAATTTCTGCTTTAAACTTTATGTGCTATCCAAAAATGTATCACTAAGGTGACAGAAGTTGATTTAGGAGCATCATTTTTGAACAGGAGCTTCAACCGTTTTGTGGCATATGAGAAAATCTCTAAGGCCCGGACCTGTCGATTTTGGTCAAAAATGAAAATTTTGAAATTGCCCCAATTTCTGCTTTAAACTTTAGGTGCTATCCCAAAATGTATCACTAAGTTGACAGAAGTTGATTTCGCAGCAACATTTTTGAACAGAAGCTTCAACCGTTTTGTGGCATATGAGAAATTCCCTAAGCCCCGGACCTGTCGATTTTGGTCAAAAATGAAAATTTCAAAAGTGCCCCAATTTCTGCTTTAAACTTTAGGTGCTGTCCCAAAATGTATCACTAAGATGAGAGACGTTGATTTCGGAGCATCATTTTTGAACAGGAGCTTCAACCGTTTTGTGGCATATGAGAAATTCCCTAAGCCCCGGACCTGTCGATTTTGGTCAAAAATGAAAATTTCAAAAGTGCCCCAATTTCTGCTTTAAACTTTAGGTGCTATCCCAAAATGTATCACTAAGGTGACAGAAGTTGATTTCGGAGCATCATTTTTGAACAGAAGCTACAACCGTTTTGTGGCATATGAGAAATTCCCTAAGCCCCGGACCTGTCGATCTTGGTCAAAAATGAAAATTTCAAAAGTGCCCCAATTTCTGCTTTAAACTTTAGGTGCTATCCCAAAATGTATCACTAAGGTGACAGAAGTTGATTTAGGAGCATCATTTTTGAACAGGAGCTTCAACCGTTTTGTGGCATATAAGAAATTCCCTAAGCCCCGGACCTGTCGATCTTGGTCAAAAATTAAAATTTCAAAAGTGCCCCAATTTCTGCTTTAAACTTTAGGTGCTATCCCAAAATGTATCACTAAGGTGACAGAAGTTGATTTAGGAGCATCATTTTTGAACAGGAGCTTCAACCGTTTTGTGGCATATGAGAAATTCCCTAAGCCCCGGACCTGTCGATTTTGGTCAAAAATTAAAATCTCAAAAGTGCCCCAATTTCTGCTTTAAACTTTAGGTACTATCCCAAAATGTATCACTAAGGTGACAGAAGTTGATTTCGGAGCATCATTTTTGAACAGGAGCTTCAACCGTTTTGTGGCATATGAGAAATTCCCTAAGCCCCGGACCTGTCGATTTTGGTCAAAAATGAAAATTTCAAAAGTGCCCCAATTTCTGCTTTAAACTTTAGGTACTATCCCAAAATGTATCACTAAGTTGACAGAAGTTGATTTCGGAGCATCATTTTTGAACAGGAGCTTCAACCGTTTTGTGGCATATGAGAAATTCCCTTAGCCCCGGACCTGTCGATTTTGGTCAAAAATGAAAATCTCAAAAGTGCCCCAATTTCTGCTTTAAACTTTAGGTACTATCCCAAAATGTATCACTAAGGTGACAGAAGTTGATTTCGGAGCATCATTTTTGAATAGGAGCTTCAACCGTTTTGTGGCATATGAGAAATTCCCTAAGCCCCGGACCTGTCGATTTTGGTCAAAAATGAAAATCTCAAAAGTGCCCCAATTTCTGCTTTAAACTTTAGGTACTATCCCAAAATGTATCACTAAGGTGACAGAAGTTGATTTCGGAGCATCATTTTTGAATAGGAGCTTCAACCGTTTTGTGGCATATGAGAAATTCCCTAAGCCCCGGACCTGTCGATTTTGGTCAAAAATGAAAATTTCAAAAGTGCCCCAATTTCTGCTTTAAACTTTAGGTGCTGTCCCAAAATGTATCACTAAGATGAGAGATGTTGATTTCGGAGCATCATTTTTGAACAGGAGCTTCAACCGTTTTGTGGCATATGAGAAATTCCCTAAGCCCCGGACCTGTCGATTTTGGTCAAAAATGAAAATTTCAAAAGTGCCCCAATTTCTGCTTTAAACTTTAGGTGCTATCCCAAAATGTATCACTAAGGTGACAGAAGTTGATTTCGGAGCATCATTTTTGAACAGAAGCTACAACCGTTTTGTGGCATATGAGAAAATCCCTAAGCCCCGGACCTGTCGATCTTGGTCAAAAATGAAAATTTCAAAAGTGCCCCAATTTCTGCTTTAAACTTTAGGTACTATCCCAAAATGTATCACTAAGTTGACAGAAGTTGATTTCGGAGCATCATTTTTGAACAGAAGCTTCAACCGTTTTGCGGCATATGAGAAAATCCCTAAGCCTTGGACCTGTCGATCTTGGTCAAAAATGAAAATTTCAAAAGTGCCCCAATTTCTGCTTTAAACTTTAGGTACTATCCCAAAATGTATCACTAAGGTGACAGAAGTTGATTTAGGAGCATCATTTTTGAACAGGAGCTTCAACCGTTTTGTGGCATATAAGAAATTCCCTAAGCCCCGGACCTGTCGATCTTGGTCAAAAATGAAAATTTCAAAAGTGCCCCAATTTCTGCTTTAAACTTTAGGTGCTATACCAAAATGTATCACTAAGGTGACAGAAGTTGATTTAGGAGCATCATTTTTGAACAGGAGCTTCAACCGTTTTGTGGCATATGAGAAAATCCCTAAGGCCCGGACCTGTCGATTTTGGTCAAAAATGAAAATTTTGAAAGTGCCCCAATTTCTGCTTTAAACTTTAGGTACTATCCCAAAATGTATCTCTAAGGTGACAGTAGTTGATTTCGGAGCATAATTTTTGAACAGGAGCTTCAACCGTTTTGTGGCATATGAGAAATTCCCTTAGCCCCGGACCTGTCGATTTTGGTCAAAAATGAAAATCTCAAAAGTGCCCCAATTTCTGCTTTAAACTTTAGGTACTATCCCAAAATGTATCACTAAGGTGACAGAAGTTAATTTCGGAGCATCATTTTTGAATAGGAGCTTCAACCGTTTTGTGGCATATGAGAAATTTCCTAAGCCCCGGATCTGTCGATTTTGGTCAAAAATGAAAATTTCAAAAGTGCCCCAATTTCTGCTTTAAACTTTAGGTACTTTCCCAAAATGTATCACTAAGTTGACAGAAGTTGATTTCGGAGCATCATTTTTGAACAGAAGCTTCAACCGTTTTTTGGCATATGAGAAATTCCCTAAGCCCCGGACCTGTCGATTTTGGTCAAAAATGAAAATCTCAAAAGTGCCCCAATTTCTGCTTTAAACTTTAGGTACTATCCCAAAATGTATCACTAAGTTGACAGAAGTTGATTTCGGAGCATCATTTTTGAACAGAAGCTTCAACCGTTTTTTGGCATATGAGAAATTCCCTAAGCCCCGGACCTGTCGATTTTGGTCAAAAATGAAAATTTCAAAAGTGCCCCAATTTCTGCTTTAAACTTTAGGTGCTATCCCAAAATGTATCACTAAGGTGACAGAAGTTGATTTCGGAGCATCATTTTTGAACAGAAGCTACAACCGTTTTGTGGCATATGAGAAATTCCCTAAGCCCCGGACCTGTCGATCTTGGTCAAAAATGAAAATTTCAAAAGTGCCCCAATTTCTGCTTTAAACTTTAGGTACTATCCCAAAATGTATCACTAAGTTGACAGAAGTTGATTTCGGAGCATCATTTTTGAACAGAAGCTTCAACCGTTTTGCGGCATATGAGAAAATCCCTAAGCCCCGGACCTGTCGATCTTGGTCAAAAATGAAAATTTCAAAAGTGCCCCAATTTCTGCTTTAAACTTTAGGTACTATCCCAAAATGTATCACTAAGGTGACAGAAGTTGATTTAGGAGCATCATTTTTGAACAGGAGCTTCAACCGTTTTGTGGCATATGAGAAAATCCCTAAGGCCCGGACCTGTCGATTTTGGTCAAAAATGAAAATTTTGAAAGTGCCCCAATTTCTGCTTTAAACTTTAGGTACTATCCCAAAATGTATCTCTAAGGTGACAGTAGTTGATTTCGGAGCATAATTTTTGAACAGGAGCTTCAACCGTTTTGTGGCATATGAGAAATTCCCTTAGCCCCGGACCTGTCGATTTTGGTCAAAAATGAAAATCTCAAAAGTGCCCCAATTTCTGCTTTAAACTTTAGGTACTATCCCAAAATGTATCACTAAGGTGACAGAAGTTGATTTCGGAGCATCATTTTTGAATAGGAGCTTCAACCGTTTTGTGGCATATGAGAAATTTCCTAAGCCCCGGACCTGTCGATTTTGGTCAAAAATGAAAATCTCAAAAGTGCCCCAATTTCTGCTTTAAACTTTAGGTACTATCCCAAAATGTATCACTAAGGTGACAGAAGTTGATTTCGGAGCATCATTTTTGAATAGGAGCTTCAACCGTTTTGTGGCATATGAGAAATTTCCTAAGCCCCGGATCTGTCGATTTTGGTCAAAAATGAAAATTTCAAAAGTGCCCCAATTTCTGCTTTAAACTTTAGGTACTATCCCAAAATGTATCACTAAGTTGACAGAAGTTGATTTCGGAGCATCATTTTTGAACAGAAGCTTCAACCGTTTTTTGGCATATGAGAAATTCCCTAAGCCCCGGACCTGTCGATTTTGGTCAAAAATGAAAATTTCAAAAGTGCCCCAATTTCTGCTTTAAACTTTAGGTGCTATCCCAAAATGTATCACTAAGGTGACAGAAGTTGATTTCGGAACATCATTTTTGAACAGAAGCTTCAACCGATTTGTGGCATATGAGAAATTCCCTAAGCCCCGGACCTGTCGATTTTGGTCAAAAATGAAAATTTCAAAAGTGCCCCAATTTCTGCTTTAAACTTTAGGTGCTATCCCAAAATGTATCACTAAGGTGACAGAAGTTGATTTCGGAGCATCATTTTTGAACAGGAGCTTCAACCGTTTTGTGGCATATGAGAAAATCCCTAAGGCCCGGACTTGTCGATTTTGGTCAAAAATGAAAATTTTGAAAGTGCCCCAATTTCTGCTTTAAACTTTAGGTACTATCCCAAAATGTATCTCTAAGGTGACAGAAGTTGATTTCGGAGCATCATTTTTGAACAGGAGCTTCAACCGTTTTGTGGCATATGAGAAATTCCCTAAGCCCCGGACCTGTCGATTTTGGTCAAAAATTAAAATCTCAAAAGTGCCCCAATTTCTGCTTTAAACTTTAGGTACTATCCCAAAATGTATCACTAAGTTGACAGAAGTTGATTTCGGAGCATAATTTTTGAACAGGAGCTTCAACCGTTTTGTGGCATATGAGAAATTCCCTTAGCCCCGGACCTGTCGATTTTGGTCAAAAATGAAAATCTCAAAAGTGCCCCAATTTCTGCTTTAAACTTTAGGTACTATCCCAAAATGTATCACTAAGGTGACAGAAGTTGATTTCGGAGCATCATTTTTGAATAGGAGCTTCAACCGTTTTGTGGCATATGAGAAATTCCCTAAGCCCCGGACCTGTCGATTTTGGTCAAAAATGAAAATCTCAAAAGTGCCCCAATTTCTGCTTTAAACTTTAGGTACTATCCCAAAATGTATCACTAAGGTGACAGAAGTTGATTTCGGAGCATCATTTTTGAATAGGAGCTTCAACCGTTTTGTGGCATATGAGAAATTCCCTAAGCCCCGGACCTGTCGATTTTGGTCAAAAATGAAAATTTCAAAAGTGCCCCAATTTCTGCTTTAAACTTTAGGTGCTATCCCAAAATGTATCAATAAGGTGACAGAAGTTGATTTCGGAGCATCATTTTTGAACAGGAGCTTCAACCGTTTTGTGGCATATGAGAAAATCCCTAAGGCCCGGACCTGTCGATTTTGGTCAAAAATGAAAATTTTGAAAGTGCCCCAATTTCTGCTTTAAACTTTAGGTACTATCCCAAAATGTATCTCTTAGGTGACAGAAGTTGATTTCGGAGCATCATTTTTGAACAGGAGCTTCAACCATTTTGTGGCATATGAGAAATTCCCTAAGCCCCGGACCTGTCGATTTTGGTCAAAAATTAAAATCTCAAAAGTGCCCCAATTTCTGCTTTAAACTTTAGGTACTATCCCAAAATGTATCACTAAGGTGACAGAAGTTGATTTCGGAGCATCATTTTTGAACAGGAGCTTCAACCGTTTTGTGGCATATGAGAAATTCCCTAAGCCCCGGACCTGTCGATTTTGGTCAAAAATGAAAATTTCAAAAGTGCCCCAATTTCTGCTTTAAACTTTAGGTACTATCCCAAAATGTATCACTAAGGTGACAGAAGTTGATTTCGGAGCATCATTTTTGAATAGGAGCTTCAACCGTTTTGTGGCATATGAGAAATTTCCTAAGCCCCGGATCTGTCGATTTTGGTCAAAAATGAAAATTTCAAAAGTGCCCCAATTTCTGCTTTAAACTTTAGGTACTTTCCCAAAATGTATCACTAAGTTGACAGAAGTTGATTTCGGAGCATCATTTTTGAACAGAAGCTTCAACCGTTTTTTGGCATATGAGAAATTCCCTAAGCCCCGGACCTGTCGATTTTGGTCAAAAATGAAAATCTCAAAAGTGCCCCAATTTCTGCTTTAAACTTTAGGTACTATCCCAAAATCTATCACTAAGTTGACAGAAGTTGATTTCGGAGCATCATTTTTGAACAGAAGCTTCAACCGTTTTTTGGCATATGAGAAATTCCCTAAGCCCCGGACCTGTCGATTTTGGTCAAAAATGAAAATTTCAAAAGTGCCCCAATTTCTGCTTTAAACTTTAGGTGCTATCCCAAAATGTATCACTAAGGTGACAGAAGTTGATTTCGGAGCATCATTTTTGAACAGAAGCTACAACCGTTTTGTGGCATATGAGAAATTCCCTAAGCCCCGGACCTGTCGATCTTGGTCAAAAATGAAAATTTCAAAAGTGCCCCAATTTCTGCTTTAAACTTTAGGTACTATCCCAAAATGTATCACTAAGTTGACAGAAGTTGATTTCGGAGCATCATTTTTGAACAGAAGCTTCAACCGTTTTGCGGCATATGAGAAAATCCCTAAGCCCCGGACCTGTCGATCTTGGTCAAAAATGAAAATTTCAAAAGTGCCCCAATTTCTGCTTTAAACTTTAGGTACTATCCCAAAATGTATCACTAAGGTGACAGAAGTTGATTTAGGAGCATCATTTTTGAACAGGAGCTTCAACCGTTTTGTGGCATATAAGAAATTCCCTAAGCCCCGGACCTGTCGATCTTGGTCAAAAATGAAAATTTCAAAAGTGCCCCAATTTCTGCTTTAAACTTTAGGTGCTATCCCAAAATGTATCACTAAGGTGACAGAAGTTGATTTAGGAGCATCATTTTTGAACAGGAGCTTCAACCGTTTTGTGGCATATGAGATAATCCCTAAGGCCCGGACCTGTCGATTTTGGTCAAAAATGAAAATTTTGAAAGTGCCCCAATTTCTGCTTTAAACTTTAGGTACTATCCCAAAATGTATCTCTAAGGTGACAGTAGTTGATTTCGGAGCATAATTTTTGAACAGGAGCTTCAACCGTTTTGTGGCATATGAGAAATTCCCTTAGCCCCGGACCTGTCGATTTTGGTCAAAAATGAAAATCTCAAAAGTGCCCCAATTTCTGCTTTAAACTTTAGGTACTATCCCAAAATGTATCACTAAGGTGACAGAAGTTGATTTCGGAGCATCATTTTTGAATAGGAGCTTCAACCGTTTTGTGGCATATGAGAAATTTCCTAAGCCCCGGACCTGTCGATTTTGGTCAAAAATGAAAATCTCAAAAGTGCCCCAATTTCTGCTTTAAACTTTAGGTACTATCCCAAAATGTATCACTAAGGTGACAGAAGTTGATTTCGGAGCATCATTTTTGAATAGGAGCTTCAACCGTTTTGTGGCATATGAGAAATTTCCTAAGCCCCGGATCTGTCGATTTTGGTCAAAAATGAAAATTTCAAAAGTGCCCCAATTTCTGCTTTAAACTTTAGGTACTATCCCAAAATGTATCACTAAGTTGACAGAAGTTGATTTCGGAGCATCATTTTTGAACAGAAGCTTCAACCGTTTTTTGGCATATGAGAAATTCCCTAAGCCCCGGACCTGTCGATTTTGGTCAAAAATGAAAATTTCAAAAGTGCCCCAATTTCTGCTTTAAACTTTAGGTGCTATCCCAAAATGTATCACTAAGGTGACAGAAGTTGATTTCGGAGCATCATTTTTGAACAGAAGCTTCAACCGATTTGTGGCATATGAGAAATTCCCTAAGCCCCGGACCTGTCGATTTTGGTCAAAAATGAAAATTTCAAAAGTGCCCCAATTTCTGCTTTAAACTTTAGGTGCTATCCCAAAATGTATCACTAAGGTGACAGAAGTTGATTTCGGAGCATCATTTTTGAACAGGAGCTTCAACCGTTTTGTGGCATATGAGAAAATCCCTAAGGCCCGGACTTGTCGATTTTGGTCAAAAATGAAAATTTTGAAAGTGCCCCAATTTCTGCTTTAAACTTTAGGTGCTATCCCAAAATGTATCTCTAAGGTGACAGAAGTTGATTTCGGAGCATCATTTTTGAACAGGAGCTTCAACCGTTTTGTGGCATATGAGAAATTCCCTAAGCCCCGGACCTGTCGATTTTGGTCAAAAATTAAAATCTCAAAAGTGCCCCAATTTCTGCTTTAAACTTTAGGTACTATCCCAAAATGTATCACTAAGTTGACAGAAGTTGATTTCGGAGCATAATTTTTGAACAGGAGCTTCAACCGTTTTGTGGCATATGAGAAATTCCCTTAGCCCCGGACCTGTCGATTTTGGTCAAAAATGAAAATCTCAAAAGTGCCCCAATTTCTGCTTTAAACTTTAGGTACTATCCCAAAATGTATCACTAAGGTGACAGAAGTTGATTTCGGAGCATCATTTTTGAATAGGAGCTTCAACCGTTTTGTGGCATATGAGAAATTCCCTAAGCCCCGGACCTGTCGATTTTGGTCAAAAATGAAAATCTCAAAAGTGCCCCAATTTCTGCTTTAAACTTTAGGTACTATCCCAAAATGTATCACTAAGGTGACAGAAGTTGATTTCGGAGCATCATTTTTGAATAGGAGCTTCAACCGTTTTGTGGCATATGAGAAATTCCCTAAGCCCCGGACCTGTCGATTTTGGTCAAAAATGAAAATTTCAAAAGTGCCCCAATTTCTGCTTTAAACTTTAGGTGCTATCCCAAAATGTATCAATAAGGTGACAGAAGTTGATTTCGGAGCATCATTTTTGAACAGGAGCTTCAACCGTTTTGTGGCATATGAGAAATTCCCTAAGCCCCGGACCTGTCGATTTTGGTCAAAAATTAAAATCTCAAAAGTGCCCCAATTTCTGCTTTAAACTTTAGGTACTATCCCAAAATGTATCACTAAGTTGACAGAAGTTGATTTCGGAGCATAATTTTTGAACAGGAGCTTCAACCGTTTTGTGGCATATGAGAAATTCCCTTAGCCCCGGACCTGTCGATTTTGGTCAAAAATGAAAATCTCAAAAGTGCCCCAATTTCTGCTTTAAACTTTAGGTACTATCCCAAAATGTATCACTAAGGTGACAGAAGTTGATTTCGGAGCATCATTTTTGAATAGGAGCTTCAACCGTTTTGTGGCATATGAGAAATTCCCTAAGCCCCGGACCTGTCGATTTTGGTCAAAAATGAAAATCTCAAAAGTGCCCCAATTTCTGCTTTAAACTTTAGGTACTATCCCAAAATGTATCACTAAGGTGACAGAAGTTGATTTCGGAGCATCATTTTTGAATAGGAGCTTCAACCGTTTTGTGGCATATGAGAAATTCCCTAAGCCCCGGACCTGTCGATTTTGGTCAAAAATGAAAATTTCAAAAGTGCCCCAATTTCTGCTTTAAACTTTATGTGCTATCCAAAAATGTATCACTAAGGTGACAGAAGTTGATTTAGGAGCATCATTTTTGAACAGGAGCTTCAACCGTTTTGTGGCATATGAGAAAATCTCTAAGGCCCGGACCTGTCGATTTTGGTCAAAAATGAAAATTTTGAAATTGCCCCAATTTCTGCTTTAAACTTTAGGTGCTATCCCAAAATGTATCACTAAGTTGACAGAAGTTGATTTCGCAGCAACATTTTTGAACAGAAGCTTCAACCGTTTTGTGGCATATGAGAAATTCCCTAAGCCCCGGACCTGTCGATTTTGGTCAAAAATGAAAATTTCAAAAGTGCCCCAATTTCTGCTTTAAACTTTAGGTGCTGTCCCAAAATGTATCACTAAGATGAGAGATGTTGATTTCGGAGCATCATTTTTGAACAGGAGCTTCAACCGTTTTGTGGCATATGAGAAATTCCCTAAGCCCCGGACCTGTCGATTTTGGTCAAAAATGAAAATTTCAAAAGTGCCCCAATTTCTGCTTTAAACTTTAGGTGCTATCCCAAAATGTATCACTAAGGTGACAGAAGTTGATTTCGGAGCATCATTTTTGAACAGAAGCTACAACCGTTTTGTGGCATATGAGAAATTCCCTAAGCCCCGGACCTGTCGATCTTGGTCAAAAATGAAAATTTCAAAAGTGCCCCAATTTCTGCTTTAAACTTTAGGTACTATCCCAAAATGTATCACTAAGTTGACAGAAGTTGATTTCGGAGCATCATTTTTGAACAGAAGCTTCAACCGTTTTGCGGCATATGAGAAAATCCCTAAGCCCCGGACCTGTCGATCTTGGTCAAAAATGAAAATTTCAAAAGTGCCCCAATTTCTGCTTTAAACTTTAGGTACTATCCCAAAATGTATCACTAAGGTGACAGAAGTTGATTTAGGAGCATCATTTTTGAACAGGAGCTTCAACCGTTTTGTGGCATATAAGAAATTCCCTAAGCCCCGGACCTGTCGATCTTGGTCAAAAATGAAAATTTCAAAAGTGCCCCAATTTCTGCTTTAAACTTTAGGTGCTATCCCAAAATGTATCACTAAGGTGACAGAAGTTGATTTAGGAGCATCATTTTTGAACAGGAGCTTCAACCGTTTTGTGGCATATGAGAAAATCCCTAAGGCCCTGACCTGTCGATTTTGGTCAAAAATGAAAATTTTGAAAGTGCCCCAATTTCTGCTTTAAACTTTAGGTACTATCCCAAAATGTATCTCTAAGGTGACAGTAGTTGATTTCGGAGCATAATTTTTGAACAGGAGCTTCAACCGTTTTGTGGCATATGAGAAATTCCCTTAGCCCCGGACCTGTCGATTTTGGTCAAAAATGAAAATCTCAAAAGTGCCCCAATTTCTGCTTTAAACTTTAGGTACTATCCCAAAATGTATCACTAAGGTGACAGAAGTTGATTTCGGAGCATCATTTTTGAATAGGAGCTTCAACCGTTTTGTGGCATATGAGAAATTTCCTAAGCCCCGCATCTGTCGATTTTGGTCAAAAATGAAAATTTCAAAAGTGCCCCAATTTCTGCTTTAAACTTTAGGTACTTTCCCAAAATGTATCACTAAGTTGACAGAAGTTGATTTCGGAGCATCATTTTTGAACAGAAGCTTCAACCGTTTTTTGGCATATGAGAAATTCCCTAAGCCCCGGACCTGTCGATTTTGGTCAAAAATGAAAATCTCAAAAGTGCCCCAATTTCTGCTTTAAACTTTAGGTACTATCCCAAAATGTATCACTAAGTTGACAGAAGTTGATTTCGGAGCATCATTTTTGAACAGAAGCTTCAACCGTTTTTTGGCATATGAGAAATTCCCTAAGACCCGGACCTGTCGATTTTGGTCAAAAATGAAAATTTCAAAAGTGCCCCAATTTCTGCTTTAAACTTTAGGTGCTATCCCAAAATGTATCACTAAGGTGACAGAAGTTGATTTCGGAGCATCATTTTTGAACAGAAGCTTCAACCGATTTGTGGCATATGAGAAATTCCCTAAGCCCCGGACCTGTCGATTTTGGTCAAAAATGAAAATTTCAAAAGTGCCCCAATTTCTGCTTTAAACTTTAGGTGCTATCCCAAAATGTATCACTAAGGTGACAGAAGTTGATTTCGGAGCATCATTTTTGAACAGGAGCTTCAACCGTTTTGTGGCATATGAGAAAATCCCTAAGGCCCGGACCTGTCGATTTTGGTCAAAAATGAAAATTTCAAAAGTGCCCCAATTTCTGCTTTAAACTTTAGGTACTATCCCAAAATGTATCTCTAAGGTGACAGTAGTTGATTTCGGAGCATAATTTTTGAACAGGAGCTTCAACCGTTTTGTGGCATATGAGAAATTCCCTTAGCCCTGGACCTGTCGATTTTGGTCAAAAATGAAAATCTCAAAAGTGCCCCAATTTCTGCTTTAAACTTTAGGTACTATCCCAAAATGTATCACTAAGGTGACAGAAGTTGATTTCGGAGCATCATTTTTGAATAGGAGCTTCAACCGTTTTGTGGCATATGAGAAATTCCCTAAGCCCCGGATCTGTCGATTTTGGTCAAAAATGAAAATTTCAAAAGTGCCCCAATTTCTGCTTTAAACTTTAGGTACTTTCCCAAAATGTATCACTAAGTTGACAGAAGTTAATTTCGGAGCATCATTTTTGAACAGAAGCTTCAACCGTTTTTTGGCATATGAGAAATTCCCTAAGCCCCGGACCTGTCGATTTTGGTCAAAAATGAAAATTTCAAAAGTGCCCCAATTTCTGCTTTAAACTTTAGGTGCTATCCCAAAATGTATCACTAAGGTGACAGAAGTTGATTTCGGAGCATCATTTTTGAACAGGAGCTTCAACCGTTTTGTGGCATATGAGAAAATCCCTAAGGCCCGGACTTGTCGATTTTGGTCAAAAATGAAAATCTCAAAAGTGCCCCAATTTCTGCTTTAAACTTTAGGTACTATCCCAAAATGTATCACTAAGGTGACAGAAGTTGATTTCGGAGCATCATTTTTGAATAGGAGCTTCAACCGTTTTGTGGCATATGAGAAATTCCCTAAGCCCCGGACCTGTCGATTTTGGTCAAAAATGAAAATCTCAAAAGTGCCCCAATTTCTGCTTTAAACTTTAGGTACTATCCCAAAATGTATCACTAAGGTGACAGAAGTTGATTTCGGAGCATCATTTTTGAATAGGAGCTTCAACCGTTTTGTGGCATATGAGAAATTCCCTAAGCCCCGGACCTGTCGATTTTGGTCAAAAATGAAAATTTCAAAAGTGCCCCAATTTCTGCTTTAAACTTTAGGTGCTGTCCCAAAATGTATCACTAAGATGAGAGATGTTGATTTCGGAGCATCATTTTTGAACAGGAGCTTCAACCGTTTTGTGGCATATGAGAAATTCCCTAAGCCCCGGACCTGTCGATTTTGGTCAAAAATGAAAATTTCAAAAGTGCCCCAATTTCTGCTTTAAACTTTAGGTGCTATCCCAAAATGTATCACTAAGGTGACAGAAGTTGATTTCGGAGCATCATTTTTGAACAGAAGCTACAACCGTTTTGTGGCATATGAGAAAATCCCTAAACCCCGGACCTGTCGATCTTGGTCAAAAATGAAAATTTCAAAAGTGCCCCAATTTCTGCTTTAAACTTTAGGTACTATCCCAAAATGTATCACTAAGTTGACAGAAGTTGATTTCGGAGCATCATTTTTGAACAGAAGCTTCAACCGTTTTGCGGCATATGAGAAAATCCCTAAGCCCCGGACCTGTCGATCTTGGTCAAAAATGAAAATTTCAAAAGTGCCCCAATTTCTGCTTTAAACTTTAGGTACTATCCCAAAATGTATCACTAAGGTGACAGAAGTTGATTTAGGAGCATCATTTTTGAACAGGAGCTTCAACCGTTTTGTGGCATATAAGAAATTCCCTAAGCCCCGGACCTGTCGATCTTGGTCAAAAATGAAAATTTCAAAAGTGCCCCAATTTCTGCTTTAAACTTTAGGTGCTATACCAAAATGTATCACTAAGGTGACAGAAGTTGATTTAGGAGCATCATTTTTGAACAGGAGCTTCAACCGTTTTGTGGCATATGAGAAAATCCCTAAGGCCCGGACCTGTCGATTTTGGTCAAAAATGAAAATTTTGAAAGTGCCCCAATTTCTGCTTTAAACTTTAGGTACTATCCCAAAATGTATCTCTAAGGTGACAGTAGTTGATTTCGGAGCATAATTTTTGAACAGGAGCTTCAACCGTTTTGTGGCATATGAGAAATTCCCTTAGCCCCGGACCTGTCGATTTTGGTCAAAAATGAAAATCTCAAAAGTGCCCCAATTTCTGCTTTAAACTTTAGGTACTATCCCAAAATGTATCACTAAGGTGACAGAAGTTAATTTCGGAGCATCATTTTTGAATAGGAGCTTCAACCGTTTTGTGGCATATGAGAAATTTCCTAAGCCCCGGATCTGTCGATTTTGGTCAAAAATGAAAATTTCAAAAGTGCCCCAATTTCTGCTTTAAACTTTAGGTACTTTCCCAAAATGTATCACTAAGTTGACAGAAGTTGATTTCGGAGCATCATTTTTGAACAGAAGCTTCAACCGTTTTTTGGCATATGAGAAATTCCCTAAGCCCCGGACCTGTCGATTTTGGTCAAAAATGAAAATCTCAAAAGTGCCCCAATTTCTGCTTTAAACTTTAGGTACTATCCCAAAATCTATCACTAAGTTGACAGAAGTTGATTTCGGAGCATCATTTTTGAACAGAAGCTTCAACCGTTTTTTGGCATATGAGAAATTCCCTAAGCCCCGGACCTGTCGATTTTGGTCAAAAATGAAAATTTCAAAAGTGCCCCAATTTCTGCTTTAAACTTTAGGTGCTATCCCAAAATGTATCACTAAGGTGACAGAAGTTGATTTCGGAGCATCATTTTTGAACAGAAGCTACAACCGTTTTGTGGCATATGAGAAATTCCCTAAGCCCCGGACCTGTCGATCTTGGTCAAAAATGAAAATTTCAAAAGTGCCCCAATTTCTGCTTTAAACTTTAGGTACTATCCCAAAATGTATCACTAAGTTGACAGAAGTTGATTTCGGAGCATCATTTTTGAACAGAAGCTTCAACCGTTTTGCGGCATATGAGAAAATCCCTAAGCCCCGGACCTGTCGATCTTGGTCAAAAATGAAAATTTCAAAAGTGCCCCAATTTCTGCTTTAAACTTTAGGTACTATCCCAAAATGTATCACTAAGGTGACAGAAGTTGATTTAGGAGCATCATTTTTGAACAGGAGCTTCAACCGTTTTGTGGCATATGAGAAAATCCCTAAGGCCCGGACCTGTCGATTTTGGTCAAAAATGAAAATTTTGAAAGTGCCCCAATTTCTGCTTTAAACTTTAGGTACTATCCCAAAATGTATCTCTAAGGTGACAGTAGTTGATTTCGGAGCATAATTTTTGAACAGGAGCTTCAACCGTTTTGTGGCATATGAGAAATTCCCTTAGCCCCGGACCTGTCGATTTTGGTCAAAAATGAAAATCTCAAAAGTGCCCCAATTTCTGCTTTAAACTTTAGGTACTATCCCAAAATGTATCACTAAGGTGACAGAAGTTGATTTCGGAGCATCATTTTTGAATAGGAGCTTCAACCGTTTTGTGGCATATGAGAAATTTCCTAAGCCCCGGACCTGTCGATTTTGGTCAAAAATGAAAATCTCAAAAGTGCCCCAATTTCTGCTTTAAACTTTAGGTACTATCCCAAAATGTATCACTAAGGTGACAGAAGTTGATTTCGGAGCATCATTTTTGAATAGGAGCTTCAACCGTTTTGTGGCATATGAGAAATTTCCTAAGCCCCGGATCTGTCGATTTTGGTCAAAAATGAAAATTTCAAAAGTGCCCCAATTTCTGCTTTAAACTTTAGGTACTATCCCAAAATGTATCACTAAGTTGACAGAAGTTGATTTCGGAGCATCATTTTTGAACAGAAGCTTCAACCGTTTTTTGGCATATGAGAAATTCCCTAAGCCCCGGACCTGTCGATTTTGGTCAAAAATGAAAATTTCAAAAGTGCCCCAATTTCTGCTTTAAACTTTAGGTGCTATCCCAAAATGTATCACTAAGGTGACAGAAGTTGATTTCGGAACATCATTTTTGAACAGAAGCTTCAACCGATTTGTGGCATATGAGAAATTCCCTAAGCCCCGGACCTGTCGATTTTGGTCAAAAATGAAAATTTCAAAAGTGCCCCAATTTCTGCTTTAAACTTTAGGTGCTATCCCAAAATGTATCACTAAGGTGACAGAAGTTGATTTCGGAGCATCATTTTTGAACAGGAGCTTCAACCGTTTTGTGGCATATGAGAAAATCCCTAAGGCCCGGACTTGTCGATTTTGGTCAAAAATGAAAATTTTGAAAGTGCCCCAATTTCTGCTTTAAACTTTAGGTACTATCCCAAAATGTATCTCTAAGGTGACAGAAGTTGATTTCGGAGCATCATTTTTGAACAGGAGCTTCAACCGTTTTGTGGCATATGAGAAATTCCCTAAGCCCCGGACCTGTCGATTTTGGTCAAAAATTAAAATCTCAAAAGTGCCCCAATTTCTGCTTTAAACTTTAGGTACTATCCCAAAATGTATCACTAAGTTGACAGAAGTTGATTTCGGAGCATAATTTTTGAACAGGAGCTTCAACCGTTTTGTGGCATATGAGAAATTCCCTTAGCCCCGGACCTGTCGATTTTGGTCAAAAATGAAAATCTCAAAAGTGCCCCAATTTCTGCTTTAAACTTTAGGTACTATCCCAAAATGTATCACTAAGGTGACAGAAGTTGATTTCGGAGCATCATTTTTGAATAGGAGCTTCAACCGTTTTGTGGCATATGAGAAATTCCCTAAGCCCCGGACCTGTCGATTTTGGTCAAAAATGAAAATCTCAAAAGTGCCCCAATTTCTGCTTTAAACTTTAGGTACTATCCCAAAATGTATCACTAAGGTGACAGAAGTTGATTTCGGAGCATCATTTTTGAATAGGAGCTTCAACCGTTTTGTGGCATATGAGAAATTCCCTAAGCCCCGGACCTGTCGATTTTGGTCAAAAATGAAAATTTCAAAAGTGCCCCAATTTCTGCTTTAAACTTTAGGTGCTATCCCAAAATGTATCAATAAGGTGACAGAAGTTGATTTCGGAGCATCATTTTTGAACAGGAGCTTCAACCGTTTTGTGGCATATGAGAAAATCCCTAAGGCCCGGACCTGTCGATTTTGGTCAAAAATGAAAATTTTGAAAGTGCCCCAATTTCTGCTTTAAACTTTAGGTACTATCCCAAAATGTATCTCTAAGGTGACAGAAGTTGATTTCGGAGCATCATTTTTGAACAGGAGCTTCAACCATTTTGTGGCATATGAGAAATTCCCTAAGCCCCGGACCTGTCGATTTTGGTCAAAAATTAAAATCTCAAAAGTGCCCCAATTTCTGCTTTAAACTTTAGGTACTATCCCAAAATGTATCACTAAGGTGACAGAAGTTGATTTCGGAGCATCATTTTTGAATAGGAGCTTCAACCGTTTTGTGGCATATGAGAAATTTCCTAAGCCCCGGATCTGTCGATTTTGGTCAAAAATGAAAATTTCAAAAGTGCCCCAATTTCTGCTTTAAACTTTAGGTACTTTCCCAAAATGTATCACTAAGTTGACAGAAGTTGATTTCGGAGCATCATTTTTGAACAGAAGCTTCAACCGTTTTTTGGCATATGAGAAATTCCCTAAGCCCCGGACCTGTCGATTTTGGTCAAAAATGAAAATCTCAAAAGTGCCCCAATTTCTGCTTTAAACTTTAGGTGCTATCCCAAAATGTATCACTAAGGTGACAGAAGTTGATTTCGGAGCATCATTTTTGAACAGAAGCTACAACCGTTTTGTGGCATATGAGAAATTCCCTAAGCCCCGGACCTGTCGATCTTGGTCAAAAATGAAAATTTCAAAAGTGCCCCAATTTCTGCTTTAAACTTTAGGTACTATCCCAAAATGTATCACTAAGTTGACAGAAGTTGATTTCGGAGCATCATTTTTGAACAGAAGCTTCAACCGTTTTGCGGCATATGAGAAAATCCCTAAGCCCCGGACCTGTCGATCTTGGTCAAAAATGAAAATTTCAAAAGTGCCCCAATTTCTGCTTTAAACTTTAGGTACTATCCCAAAATGTATCAATAAGGTGACAGAAGTTGATTTAGGAGCATCATTTTTGAACAGGAGCTTCAACCGTTTTGTGGCATATAAGAAATTCCCTAAGCCCCGGACCTGTCGATCTTGGTCAAAAATGAAAATTTCAAAAGTGCCCCAATTTCTGCTTTAAACTTTAGGTGCTATCCCAAAATGTATCACTAAGGTGACAGAAGTTGATTTAGGAGCATCATTTTTGAACAGGAGCTTCAACCGTTTTGTGGCATATGAGATAATCCCTAAGGCCCGGACCTGTCGATTTTGGTCAAAAATGAAAATTTTGAAAGTGCCCCAATTTCTGCTTTAAACTTTAGGTACTATCCCAAAATGTATCTCTAAGGTGACAGTAGTTGATTTCGGAGCATAATTTTTGAACAGGAGCTTCAACCGTTTTGTGGCATATGAGAAATTCCCTTAGCCCCGGACCTGTCGATTTTGGTCAAAAATGAAAATCTCAAAAGTGCCCCAATTTCTGCTTTAAACTTTAGGTACTATCCCAAAATGTATCACTAAGGTGACAGAAGTTGATTTCGGAGCATCATTTTTGAATAGGAGCTTCAACCGTTTTGTGGCATATGAGAAATTTCCTAAGCCCCGGACCTGTCGATTTTGGTCAAAAATGAAAATCTCAAAAGTGCCCCAATTTCTGCTTTAAACTTTAGGTACTATCCCAAAATGTATCACTAAGGTGACAGAAGTTGATTTCGGAGCATCATTTTTGAATAGGAGCTTCAACCGTTTTGTGGCATATGAGAAATTTCCTAAGCCCCGGATCTGTCGATTTTGGTCAAAAATGAAAATTTCAAAAGTGCCCCAATTTCTGCTTTAAACTTTAGGTACTATCCCAAAATGTATCACTAAGTTGACAGAAGTTGATTTCGGAGCATCATTTTTGAACAGAAGCTTCAACCGTTTTTTGGCATATGAGAAATTCCCTAAGCCCTGGACCTGTCGATTTTGGTCAAAAATGAAAATTTCAAAAGTGCCCCAATTTCTGCTTTAAACTTTAGGTGCTATCCCAAAATGTATCACTAAGGTGACAGAAGTTGATTTCGGAGCATCATTTTTGAACAGAAGCTTCAACCGATTTGTGGCATATGAGAAATTCCCTAAGCCCCGGA
This sequence comes from Pseudophryne corroboree, assembly GCF_028390025.1. Classification (NCBI taxonomy): domain Eukaryota; kingdom Metazoa; phylum Chordata; class Amphibia; order Anura; family Myobatrachidae; genus Pseudophryne; species Pseudophryne corroboree. Next base: position 101,152 of record NW_026967722.1, read on the forward strand.
CCTGTCGATTTTGGTCAAAAATGAAAATTTCAAAAGTGCCCCAATTTCTGCTTTAAACTTTAGGTGCTATCCCAAAATGTATCACTAAGGTGACAGAAGTTGATTTCGGAGCATCATTTTTGAACAGGAGCTTCAACCGTTTTGTGGCATATGAGAAAATCCCTAAGGCCCGGACTTGTCGATTTTGGTCAAAAATGAAAATTTTGAAAGTGCCCCAATTTCTGCTTTAAACTTTAGGTACTATCCCAAAATGTATCTCTAAGGTGACAGAAGTTGATTTCGGAGCATCATTTTTGAACAGGAGCTTCAACCGTTTTGTGGCATATGAGAAATTCCCTAAGCCCCGGACCTGTCGATTTTGGTCAAAAATTAAAATCTCAAAAGTGCCCCAATTTCTGCTTTAAACTTTAGGTACTATCCCAAAATGTATCACTAAGTTGACATAAGTTGATTTTGGAGCATCATTTTTGAATAGGAGCTTCAACCGTTTTGTGGCATATGAGAAATTCCCTAAGCCCCGGACCTGTCGATTTTGGTCAAAAATGAAAATTTCAAAAGTGCCCCAATTTCTGCTTTAAACTTTAGGTGCTATCCCAAAATGTATCAATAAGGTGACAGAAGTTGATTTCGGAGCATCATTTTTGAACAGGAGCTTCAACCGTTTTGTGGCATATGAGAAATTCCCTAAGCCCCGGACCTGTCGATTTTGGTCAAAAATTAAAATCTCAAAAGTGCCCCAATTTCTGCTTTAAACTTTAGGTACTATCCCAAAATGTATCACTAAGTTGACAGAAGTTGATTTCGGAGCATAATTTTTGAACAGGAGCTTCAACCGTTTTGTGGCATATGAGAAATTCCCTTAGCCCCGGACCTGTCGATTTTGGTCAAAAATGAAAATCTCAAAAGTGCCCCAATTTCTGCTTTAAACTTTAGGTGCTATCCCAAAATGTATCACTAAGGTGACAGAAGTTGATTTCGGAGCATCATTTTTGAACAGGAGCTTCAACCGTTTTGTGGCATATGAGAAAATCCCTAAGGCCCGGACTTGTCGATTTTGGTCAAAAATGAAAATTTTGAAAGTGCCCCAATTTCTGCTTTAAACTTTAGGTACTATCCCAAAATGTATCTCTAAGGTGACAGAAGTTGATTTCGGAGCATCATTTTTGAACAGGAGCTTCAACCGTTTTGTGGCATATGAGAAATTCCCTAAGCCCCGGACCTGTCGATTTTGGTCAAAAATTAAAATCTCAAAAGTGCCCCAATTTCTGCTTTAAACTTTAGGTACTATCCCAAAATGTATCACTAAGTTGACATAAGTTGATTTTGGAGCATCATTTTTGAATAGGAGCTTCAACCGTTTTGTGGCATATGAGAAATTCCCTAAGCCCCGGACCTGTCGATTTTGGTCAAAAATGAAAATTTCAAAAGTGCCCCAATTTCTGCTTTAAACTTTAGGTGCTATCCCAAAATGTATCAATAAGGTGACAGAAGTTGATTTCGGAGCATCATTTTTGAACAGGAGCTTCAACCGTTTTGTGGCATATGAGAAATTCCCTAAGCCCCGGACCTGTCGATTTTGGTCAAAAATGAAAATTTCAAAAGTGCCCCAATTTCTGCTTTAAACTTTAGGTGCTATCCCAAAATGTATCAATAAGGTGACAGAAGTTGATTTCGGAGCATCATTTTTGAACAGGAGCTTCAACCGTTTTGTGGCATATGAGAAATTCCCTAAGCCCCGGACCTGTCGATTTTGGTCAAAAATTAAAATCTCAAAAGTGCCCCAATTTCTGCTTTAAACTTTAGGTACTATCCCAAAATGTATCACTAAGTTGACAGAAGTTGATTTCGGAGCATAATTTTTGAACAGGAGCTTCAACCGTTTTGTGGCATATGAGAAATTCCCTTAGCCCCGGACCTGTCGATTTTGGTCAAAAATGAAAATCTCAAAAGTGCCCCAATTTCTGCTTTAAACTTTAGGTGCTATCCCAAAATGTATCACTAAGGTGACAGAAGTTGATTTCGGAGCATCATTTTTGAACAGGAGCTTCAACCGTTTTGTGGCATATGAGAAAATCCCTAAGGCCCGGACTTGTCGATTTTGGTCAAAAATGAAAATTTTGAAAGTGCCCCAATTTCTGCTTTAAACTTTAGGTACTATCCCAAAATGTATCTCTAAGGTGACAGAAGTTGATTTCGGAGCATCATTTTTGAACAGGAGCTTCAACCGTTTTGTGGCATATGAGAAATTCCCTAAGCCCCGGACCTGTCGATTTTGGTCAAAAATTAAAATCTCAAAAGTGCCCCAATTTCTGCTTTAAACTTTAGGTACTATCCCAAAATGTATCACTAAGTTGACATAAGTTGATTTTGGAGCATCATTTTTGAATAGGAGCTTCAACCGTTTTGTGGCATATGAGAAATTCCCTAAGCCCCGGACCTGTCGATTTTGGTCAAAAATGAAAATTTCAAAAGTGCCCCAATTTCTGCTTTAAACTTTAGGTGCTATCCCAAAATGTATCAATAAGGTGACAGAAGTTGATTTCGGAGCATCATTTTTGAACAGGAGCTTCAACCGTTTTGTGGCATATGAGAAATTCCCTAAGCCCCGGACCTGTCGATTTTGGTCAAAAATTAAAATCTCAAAAGTGCCCCAATTTCTGCTTTAAACTTTAGGTACTATCCCAAAATGTATCACTAAGTTGACAGAAGTTGATTTCGGAGCATAATTTTTGAACAGGAGCTTCAACCGTTTTGTGGCATATGAGAAATTCCCTTAGCCCCGGACCTGTCGATTTTGGTCAAAAATGAAAATCTCAAAAGTGCCCCAATTTCTGCTTTAAACTTTAGGTACTATCCCAAAATGTATCACTAAGGTGACAGAAGTTGATTTCGGAGCATCATTTTTGAATAGGAGCTTCAACCGTTTTGTGGCATATGAGAAATTCCCTAAGCCCCGGACCTGTCGATTTTGGTCAAAAATGAAAATCTCAAAAGTGCCCCAATTTCTGCTTTAAACTTTAGGTACTATCCCAAAATGTATCACTAAGGTGACAGAAGTTGATTTCGGAGCATCATTTTTGAATAGGAGCTTCAACCGTTTTGTGGCATATGAGAAATTCCCTAAGCCCCGGACCTGTCGATTTTGGTCAAAAATGAAAATTTCAAAAGTGCCCCAATTTCTGCTTTAAACTTTATGTGCTATCCAAAAATGTATCACTAAGGTGACAGAAGTTGATTTAGGAGCATCATTTTTGAACAGGAGCTTCAACCGTTTTGTGGCATATGAGAAAATCTCTAAGGCCCGGACCTGTCGATTTTGGTCAAAAATGAAAATTTTGAAATTGCCCCAATTTCTGCTTTAAACTTTAGGTGCTATCCCAAAATGTATCACTAAGTTGACAGAAGTTGATTTCGCAGCAACATTTTTGAACAGAAGCTTCAACCGTTTTGTGGCATATGAGAAATTCCCTAAGCCCCGGACCTGTCGATTTTGGTCAAAAATGAAAATTTCAAATGTGCCCCAATTTCTGCTTTAAACTTTAGGTGCTGTCCCAAAATGTATCACTAAGATGAGAGATGTTGATTTCGGAGCATCATTTTTGAACAGGAGCTTCAACCGTTTTGTGGCATATGAGAAATTCCCTAAGCCCCGGACCTGTCGATTTTGGTCAAAAATGAAAATTTCAAAAGTGCCCCAATTTCTGCTTTAAACTTTAGGTGCTATCCCAAAATGTATCACTAAGGTGACAGAAGTTGATTTCGGAGCATCATTTTTGAACAGAAGCTACAACCGTTTTGTGGCATATGAGAAATTCCCTAAGCCCCGGACCTGTCGATCTTGGTCAAAAATGAAAATTTCAAAAGTGCCCCAATTTCTGCTTTAAACTTTAGGTACTATCCCAAAATGTATCACTAAGTTGACAGAAGTTGATTTCGGAGCATCATTTTTGAACAGAAGCTTCAACCGTTTTGCGGCATATGAGAAAATCCCTAAGCCCCGGACCTGTCGATCTTGGTCAAAAATGAAAATTTCAAAAGTGCCCCAATTTCTGCTTTAAACTTTAGGTACTATCCCAAAATGTATCACTAAGGTGACAGAAGTTGATTTCGGAGCATCATTTTTGAATAGGAGCTTCAACCGTTTTGTGGCATATGAGAAATTCCCTAAGCCCCGGACCTGTCGATTTTGGTCAAAAATGGAAATTTCAAAAGTGCCCCAATTTCTGCTTTAAACTTTATGTGCTATCCAAAAATGTATCACTAAGGTGACAGAAGTTGATTTAGGAGCATCATTTTTGAACAGGAGCTTCAACCATTTTGTGGCATATGAGAAAATCTCTAAGGCCCGGACCTGTCGATTTTGGTCAAAAATGAAAATTTTGAAATTGCCCCAATTTCTGCTTTAAACTTTAGGTGCTATCCCAAAATGTATCACTAAGTTGACAGAAGTTGATTTCGCAGCAACATTTTTGAACAGAAGCTTCAACCGTTTTGTGGCATATGAGAAATTCCCTAAGCCCCGGACCTGTCGATTTTGGTCAAAAATGAAAATTTCAAAAGTGCCCCAATTTCTGCTTTAAACTTTAGGTGCTGTCCCAAAATGTATCACTAAGATGAGAGATGTTGATTTCGGAGCATCATTTTTGAACAGGAGCTTCAACCGTTTTGTGGCATATGAGAAATTCCCTAAGCCCCGGACCTGTCGATTTTGGTCAAAAATGAAAATTTCAAAAGAGCCCCAATTTCTGCTTTAAACTTTAGGTGCTATCCCAAAATGTATCACTAAGGTGACAGAAGTTGATTTCGGAGCATCATTTTTGAACAGAAGCTACAACCGTTTTGTGGCATATGAGAAATTCCCTAAGCCCCGGACCTGTCGATCTTGGTCAAAAATGAAAATTTCAAAAGTGCCCCAATTTCTGCTTTAAACTTTAGGTACTATCCCAAAATGTATCACTAAGTTGACAGAAGTTGATTTCGGAGCATCATTTTTGAACAGAAGCTTCAACCGTTTTGCGGCATATGAGAAAATCCCTAAGCCCCGGACCTGTCGATCTTGGTCAAAAATGAAAATTTCAAAAGTGCCCCAATTTCTGCTTTAAACTTTAGGTACTATCCCAAAATGTATCACTAAGGTGACAGAAGTTGATTTAGGAGCATCATTTTTGAACAGGAGCTTCAACCGTTTTGTGGCATATAAGAAATTCCCTAAGCCCCGGACCTGTCGATCTTGGTCAAAAATGAAAATTTCAAAAGTGCCCCAATTTCTGCTTTAAACTTTAGGTGCTATCCCAAAATGTATCACTAAGGTGACAGAAGTTGATTTAGGAGCATCATTTTTGAACAGGAGCTTCAACCGTTTTGTGGCATATGAGAAAATCCCTAAGGCCCGGACCTGTCGATTTTGGTCAAAAATGAAAATTTTGAAAGTGCCCCAATTTCTGCTTTAAACTTTAGGTACTATCCCAAAATGTATCTCTAAGGTGACAGTAGTTGATTTCGGAGCATCATTTTTGAACAGGAGCTTCAACCGTTTTGTGGCATATGAGAAATTCCCTTAGCCCCGGACCTGTCGATTTTGGTCAAAAATGAAAATCTCAAAAGTGCCCCAATTTCTGCTTTAAACTTTAGGTACTATCCCAAAATGTATCACTAAGGTGACAGAAGTTGATTTCGGAGCATCATTTTTGAATAGGAGCTTCAACCGTTTTGTGGCATATGAGAAATTTCCTAAGCCCCGGATCTGTCGATTTTGGTCAAAAATGAAAATTTCAAAAGTGCCCCAATTTCTGCTTTAAACTTTAGGTACTTTCCCAAAATGTATCACTAAGTTGACAGAAGTTGATTTCGGAGCATCATTTTTGAACAGAAGCTTCAACCGTTTTTTGGCATATGAGAAATTCCCTAAGCCCCGGACCTGTCGATTTTGGTCAAAAATGAAAATCTCAAAAGTGCCCCAATTTCTGCTTTAAACTTTAGGTACTATCCCAAAATGTATCACTAAGTTGACAGAAGTTGATTTCGGAGCATCATTTTTGAACAGAAGCTTCAACCGTTTTTTGGCATATGAGAAATTCCCTAAGACCCGGACCTGTCGATTTTGGTCAAAAATGAAAATTTCAAAAGTGCCCCAATTTCTGCTTTAAACTTTAGGTGCTATCCCAAAATGTATCACTAAGGTGACAGAAGTTGATTTCGGAGCATCATTTTTGAACAGAAGCTTCAACCGATTTGTGGCATATGAGAAATTCCCTAAGCCCCGGACCTGTCGATTTTGGTCAAAAATGAAAATTTCAAAAGTGCCCCAATTTCTGCTTTAAACTTTAGGTGCTATCCCAAAATGTATCACTAAGGTGACAGAAGTTGATTTTGGAGCATCATTTTTGAACAGGAGCTTCAACCGTTTTGTGGCATATGAGAAAATCCCTAAGGCCCGGACTTGTCGATTTTGGTCAAAAATGAAAATTTCAAAAGTGCCCCAATTTCTGCTTTAAACTTTAGGTACTATCCCAAAATGTATCTCTAAGGTGACAGAAGTTGATTTCGGAGCATCATTTTTGAACAGGAGCTTCAACCGTTTTGTGGCATATGAGAAATTCCCTAAGCCCCGGACCTGTCGATTTTGGTCAAAAATTAAAATCTCAAAAGTGCCCCAATTTCTGCTTTAAACTTTAGGTACTATCCCAAAATGTATCACTAAGTTGACAGAAGTTGATTTCGGAGCATAATTTTTGAACAGGAGCTTCAACCGTTTTGTGGCATATGAGAAATTCCCTTAGCCCCGGACCTGTCGATTTTGGTCAAAAATGAAAATCTCAAAAGTGCCCCAATTTCTGCTTTAAACTTTAGGTACTATCCCAAAATGTATCACTAAGGTGACAGAAGTTGATTTCGGAGCATCATTTTTGAATAGGAGCTTCAACCGTTTTGTGGCATATGAGAAATTCCCTAAGCCCCGGACCTGTCGATTTTGGTCAAAAATGAAAATCTCAAAAGTGCCCCAATTTCTGCTTTAAACTTTAGGTACTATCCCAAAATGTATCACTAAGGTGACAGAAGTTGATTTCGGAGCATCATTTTTGAATAGGAGCTTCAACCGTTTTGTGGCATATGAGAAATTCCCTAAGCCCCGGACCTGTCGATTTTGGTCAAAAATGAAAATTTCAAAAGTGCCCCAATTTCTGCTTTAAACTTTAGGTGCTATCCCAAAATGTATCACTAAGTTGACAGAAGTTGATTTCGGAGCATCATTTTTGAACAGAAGCTTCAACCGTTTTGCGGCATATGAGAAAATCCCTAAGGCCCGGACCTGTCGATTTTGGTCAAAAATGAAAATTTTGAAAGTGCCCCAATTTCTGCTTTAAACTTTAGGTACTATCCCAAAATGTATCTCTAAGGTGACAGTAGTTGATTTCGGAGCATCATTTTTGAACAGGAGCTTCAACCGTTTTGTGGCATATGAGAAATTCCCTAAGCCCCGGACCTGTCGATTTTGGTCAAAAATGAAAATTTCAAAAGTGCCCCAATTTCTGCTTTAAACTTTAGGTGCTATCCCAAAATGTATCACTAAGGTGACAGAAGTTGATTTAGGAGCATCATTTTTGAACAGGAGCTTCAACCGTTTTGTGGCATATAAGAAATTCCCTAAGCCCCGGACCTGTCGATCTTGGTCAAAAATGAAAATTTCAAAAGTGCCCCAATTTCTGCTTTAAACTTTAGGTGCTATCCCAAAATGTATCACTAAGGTGACAGAAGTTGATTTAGGAGCATCATTTTTGAACAGGAGCTTCAACCGTTTTGTGGCATATGAGAAAATCCCTAAGGCCCGGACCTGTCGATTTTGGTCAAAAATGAAAATTTTGAAAGTGCCCCAATTTCTGCTTTAAACTTTAGGTACTATTCCAAAATGTATCTCTAAGGTGATAGTAGTTGATTTCGGAGCATAATTTTTGAACAGGAGCTTCAACCGTTTTGTGGCATATGAGAAATTCCCTTAGCCCCGGACCTGTCGATTTTGGTCAAAAATGAAAATCTCAAAAGTGCCCCAATTTCTGCTTTAAACTTTAGGTACTATCCCAAAATGTATCACTAAGGTGACAGAAGTTGATTTCGGAGCATCATTTTTGAATAGGAGCTTCAACCGTTTTGTGGCATATGAGAAATTTCCTAAGCCCCGGATCTGTCGATTTTGGTCAAAAATGAAAATTTCAAAAGTGCCCCAATTTCTGCTTTAAACTTTAGGTACTTTCCCAAAATGTATCACTAAGTTGACAGAAGTTGATTTCGGAGCATCATTTTTGAACAGAAGCTTCAACCGTTTTTTGGCATATGAGAAATTCCCTAAGCCCCGGACCTGTCGATTTTGCTCAAAAATGAAAATCTCAAAAGTGCCCCAATTTCTGCTTTAAACTTTAGGTACTATCCCAAAATGTATCACTAAGTTGACAGAAGTTGATTTCGGAGCATCATTTTTGAACAGAAGCTTCAACCGTTTTTTGGCATATGAGAAATTCCCTAAGACCCGGACCTGTCGATTTTGGTCAAAAATGAAAATTTCAAAAGTGCCCCAATTTCTGCTTTAAACTTTAGGTGCTATCCCAAAATGTATCACTAAGGTGACAGAAGTTGATTTCGGAGCATCATTTTTGAACAGAAGCTTCAACCGATTTGTGGCATATGAGAAATTCCCTAAGCCCCGGACCTGTCGATTTTGGTCAAAAATGAAAATTTCAAAAGTGCCCCAATTTCTGCTTTAAACTTTAGGTGCTATCCCAAAATGTATCACTAAGGTGACAGAAGTTGATTTCGGAGCATCATTTTTGAACAGGAGCTTCAACCGTTTTGTGGCATATGAGAAAATCCCTAAGGCCCGGACCTGTCGATTTTGGTCAAAAATGAAAATTTCAAAAGTGCCCCAATTTCTGCTTTAAACTTTAGGTACTATCCCAAAATGTATCTCTAAGGTGACAGAAGTTGATTTCGGAGCATCATTTTTGAATAGGAGCTTCAACCGTTTTGTGGCATATGAGAAATTCCCTAAGCCCCGGACCTGTCGATTTTGGTCAAAAATGAAAATCTCAAAAGTGCCCCAATTTCTGCTTTAAACTTTAGGTACTGTCCCAAAATGTATCACTAAGGTGACAGAAGTTGATTTCGGAGCATCATTTTTGAATAGGAGCTTCAACCGTTTTGTGGCATATGAGAAATTCCCTAAGCCCCGGACCTGTCGATTTTGGTCAAAAATGGAAATTTCAAAAGTGCCCCAATTTCTGCTTTAAACTTTATGTGCTATCCAAAAATGTATCACTAAGGTGACAGAAGTTGATTTAGGAGCATCATTTTTGAACAGGAGCTTCAACCGTTTTGTGGCATATGAGAAAATCTCTAAGGCCCGGACCTGTCGATTTTGGTCAAAAATGAAAATTTTGAAATTGCCCCAATTTCTGCTTTAAACTTTAGGTGCTATCCCAAAATGTATCACTAAGTTGACAGAAGTTGATTTCGCAGCAACATTTTTGAACAGAAGCTTCAACCGTTTTGTGGCATATGAGAAATTCCCTAAGCCCCGGACCTGTCGATTTTGGTCAAAAATGAAAATTTCAAAAGTGCCCCAATTTCTGCTTTAAACTTTAGGTGCTGTCCCAAAATGTATCACTAAGATGAGAGATGTTGATTTCGGAGCATCATTTTTGAACAGGAGCTTCAACCGTTTTGTGGCATATGAGAAATTCCCTAAGCCCCGGACCTGTCGATTTTGGTCAAAAATGAAAATTTCAAAAGTGCCCCAATTTCTGCTTTAAACTTTAGGTGCTATCCCAAAATGTATCACTAAGGTGACAGAAGTTGATTTCGGAGCATCATTTTTGAACAGAAGCTACAACCGTTTTGTGGCATATGAGAAATTCCCTAAGCCCCGGACCTGTCGATCTTGGTCAAAAATGAAAATTTCAAAAGTGCCCCAATTTCTGCTTTAAACTTTAGGTACTATCCCAAAATGTATCACTAAGTTGACAGAAGTTGATTTCGGAGCATCATTTTTGAACAGAAGCTTCAACCGTTTTGCGGCATATGAGAAAATCCCTAAGCCCCGGACCTGTCGATCTTGGTCAAAAATGAAAATTTCAAAAGTGCCCCAATTTCTGCTTTAAACTTTAGGTACTATCCCAAAATGTATCACTAAGGTGACAGAAGTTGATTTAGGAGCATCATTTTTGAACAGGAGCTTCAACCGTTTTGTGGCATATAAGAAATTCCCTAAGCCCCGGACCTGTCGATCTTGGTCAAAAATGAAAATTTCAAAAGTGCCCCAATTTCTGCTTTAAACTTTAGGTGCTATCCCAAAATGTATCACTAAGGTGACAGAAGTTGATTTAGGAGCATCATTTTTGAACAGGAGCTTCAACCGTTTTGTGGCATATGAGAAAATCCCTAAGGCCCGGACCTGTCGATTTTGGTCAAAAATGAAAATTTTGAAAGTGCCCCAATTTCTGCTTTAAACTTTAGGTACTATCCCAAAATGTATCTCTAAGGTGCCAGTAGTTGATTTCGGAGCATAATTTTTGAACAGGAGCTTCAACCGTTTTGTGGCATATGAGAAATTCCCTTAGCCCCGGACCTGTCGATTTTGGTCAAAAATGAAAATCTCAAAAGTGCCCCAATTTCTGCTTTAAACTTTAGGTACTATCCCAAAATGTATCACTAAGGTGACAGAAGTTGATTTCGGAGCATCATTTTTGAATAGGAGCTTCAACCGTTTTGTGGCATATGAGAAATTTCCTAAGCCCCGGATCTGTCGATTTTGGTCAAAAATGAAAATTTCAAAAGTGCCCCAATTTCTGCTTTAAACTTTAGGTACTTTCCCAAAATGTATCACTAAGTTGACAGAAGTTGATTTTGGAGCATCATTTTTGAACAGAAGCTTCAACCGTTTTTTGGCATATGAGAAATTCCCTAAGCCCCGGACCTGTCGATTTTGGTCAAAAATGAAAATCTCAAAAGTGCCCCAATTTCTGCTTTAAACTTTAGGTGCTATCCCAAAATGTATCACTAAGGTGACAGAAGTTGATTTCGGAGCATCATTTTTGAACAGAAGCTACAACCGTTTTGTGGCATATGAGAAATTCCCTAAGCCCCGGACCTGTCGATCTTGGTCAAAAATGAAAATTTCAAAAGTGCCCCAATTTCTGCTTTAAACTTTAGGTACTATCCCAAAATGTATCACTAAGTTGACAGAAGTTGATTTCGGAGCATCATTTTTGAACAGAAGCTTCAACCGTTTTGCGGCATATGAGAAAATCCCTAAGCCCCGGACCTGTCGATCTTGGTCAAAAATGAAAATTTCAAAAGTGCCCCAATTTCTGCTTTAAACTTTAGGTACTATCCCAAAATGTATCAATAAGGTGACAGAAGTTGATTTAGGAGCATCATTTTTGAACAGGAGCTTCAACCGTTTTGTGGCATATAAGAAATTCCCTAAGCCCCGGACCTGTCGATCTTGGTCAAAAATGAAAATTTCAAAAGTGCCCCAATTTCTGCTTTAAACTTTAGGTGCTATCCCAAAATGTATCACTAAGGTGACAGAAGTTGATTTAGGAGCATCATTTTTGAACAGGAGCTTCAACCGTTTTGTGGCATATGAGATAATCCCTAAGGCCCGGACCTGTCGATTTTGGTCAAAAATGAAAATTTTGAAAGTGCCCCAATTTCTGCTTTAAACTTTAGGTACTATCCCAAAATGTATCTCTAAGGTGACAGTAGTTGATTTCGGAGCATAATTTTTGAACAGGAGCTTCAACCGTTTTGTGGCATATGAGAAATTCCCTTAGCCCCGGACCTGTCGATTTTGGTCAAAAATGAAAATCTCAAAAGTGCCCCAATTTCTGCTTTAAACTTTAGGTACTATCCCAAAATGTATCACTAAGGTGACAGAAGTTGATTTCGGAGCATCATTTTTGAATAGGAGCTTCAACCGTTTTGTGGCATATGAGAAATTTCCTAAGCCCCGGACCTGTCGATTTTGGTCAAAAATGAAAATCTCAAAAGTGCCCCAATTTCTGCTTTAAACTTTAGGTACTATCCCAAAATGTATCACTAAGGTGACAGAAGTTGATTTCGGAGCATCATTTTTGAATAGGAGCTTCAACCGTTTTGTGGCATATGAGAAATTTCCTAAGCCCCGGATCTGTCGATTTTGGTCAAAAATGAAAATTTCAAAAGTGCCCCAATTTCTGCTTTAAACTTTAGGTACTATCCCAAAATGTATCTCTAAGGTGACAGAAGTTGATTTCGGAGCATCATTTTTGAACAGGAGCTTCAACCGTTTTGTGGCATATGAGAAATTCCCTAAGCCCCGGACCTGTCGATTTTGGTCAAAAATTAAAATCTCAAAAGTGCCCCAATTTCTGCTTTAAACTTTAGGTACTATCCCAAAATGTATCACTAAGTTGACATAAGTTGATTTTGGAGCATCATTTTTGAATAGGAGCTTCAACCGTTTTGTGGCATATGAGAAATTCCCTAAGCCCCGGACCTGTCGATTTTGGTCAAAAATGAAAATTTCAAAAGTGCCCCAATTTCTGCTTTAAACTTTAGGTGCTATCCCAAAATGTATCAATAAGGTGACAGAAGTTGATTTCGGAGCATCATTTTTGAACAGGAGCTTCAACCGTTTTGTGGCATATGAGAAATTCCCTAAGCCCCGGACCTGTCGATTTTGGTCAAAAATTAAAATCTCAAAAGTGCCCCAATTTCTGCTTTAAACTTTAGGTACTATCCCAAAATGTATCACTAAGTTGACAGAAGTTGATTTCGGAGCATAATTTTTGAACAGGAGCTTCAACCGTTTTGTGGCATATGAGAAATTCCCTTAGCCCCGGACCTGTCGATTTTGGTCAAAAATGAAAATCTCAAAAGTGCCCCAATTTCTGCTTTAAACTTTAGGTGCTATCCCAAAATGTATCACTAAGGTGACAGAAGTTGATTTCGGAGCATCATTTTTGAACAGGAGCTTCAACCGTTTTGTGGCATATGAGAAAATCCCTAAGGCCCGGACTTGTCGATTTTGGTCAAAAATGAAAATTTTGAAAGTGCCCCAATTTCTGCTTTAAACTTTAGGTACTATCCCAAAATGTATCTCTAAGGTGACAGAAGTTGATTTCGGAGCATCATTTTTGAACAGGAGCTTCAACCGTTTTGTGGCATATGAGAAATTCCCTAAGCCCCGGACCTGTCGATTTTGGTCAAAAATTAAAATCTCAAAAGTGCCCCAATTTCTGCTTTAAACTTTAGGTACTATCCCAAAATGTATCACTAAGTTGACATAAGTTGATTTTGGAGCATCATTTTTGAATAGGAGCTTCAACCGTTTTGTGGCATATGAGAAATTCCCTAAGCCCCGGACCTGTCGATTTTGGTCAAAAATGAAAATTTCAAAAGTGCCCCAATTTCTGCTTTAAACTTTAGGTGCTATCCCAAAATGTATCAATAAGGTGACAGAAGTTGATTTCGGAGCATCATTTTTGAACAGGAGCTTCAACCGTTTTGTGGCATATGAGAAATTCCCTAAGCCCCGGACCTGTCGATTTTGGTCAAAAATTAAAATCTCAAAAGTGCCCCAATTTCTGCTTTAAACTTTAGGTACTATCCCAAAATGTATCACTAAGTTGACAGAAGTTGATTTCGGAGCATAATTTTTGAACAGGAGCTTCAACCGTTTTGTGGCATATGAGAAATTCCCTTAGCCCCGGACCTGTCGATTTTGGTCAAAAATGAAAATCTCAAAAGTGCCCCAATTTCTGCTTTAAACTTTAGGTACTATCCCAAAATGTATCACTAAGGTGACAGAAGTTGATTTCGGAGCATCATTTTTGAATAGGAGCTTCAACCGTTTTGTGGCATATGAGAAATTCCCTAAGCCCCGGACCTGTCGATTTTGGTCAAAAATGAAAATCTCAAAAGTGCCCCAATTTCTGCTTTAAACTTTAGGTACTATCCCAAAATGTATCACTAAGGTGACAGAAGTTGATTTCGGAGCATCATTTTTGAATAGGAGCTTCAACCGTTTTGTGGCATATGAGAAATTCCCTAAGCCCCGGACCTGTCGATTTTGGTCAAAAATGAAAATTTCAAAAGTGCCCCAATTTCTGCTTTAAACTTTATGTGCTATCCAAAAATGTATCACTAAGGTGACAGAAGTTGATTTAGGAGCATCATTTTTGAACAGGAGCTTCAACCGTTTTGTGGCATATGAGAAAATCTCTAAGGCCCGGACCTGTCGATTTTGGTCAAAAATGAAAATTTTGAAATTGCCCCAATTTCTGCTTTAAACTTTAGGTGCTATCCCAAAATGTATCACTAAGTTGACAGAAGTTGATTTCGCAGCAACATTTTTGAACAGAAGCTTCAACCGTTTTGTGGCATATGAGAAATTCCCTAAGCCCCGGACCTGTCGATTTTGGTCAAAAATGAAAATTTCAAAAGTGCCCCAATTTCTGCTTTAAACTTTAGGTGCTGTCCCAAAATGTATCACTAAGATGAGAGATGTTGATTTCGGAGCATCATTTTTGAACAGGAGCTTCAACCGTTTTGTGGCATATGAGAAATTCCCTAAGCCCCGGACCTGTCGATTTTGGTCAAAAATGAAAATTTCAAAAGTGCCCCAATTTCTGCTTTAAACTTTAGGTGCTATCCCAAAATGTATCACTAAGGTGACAGAAGTTGATTTCGGAGCATCATTTTTGAACAGAAGCTACAACCGTTTTGTGGCATATGAGAAATTCCCTAAGCCCCGGACCTGTCGATCTTGGTCAAAAATGAAAATTTCAAAAGTGCCCCAATTTCTGCTTTAAACTTTAGGTACTATCCCAAAATGTATCACTAAGTTGACAGAAGTTGATTTCGGAGCATCATTTTTGAACAGAAGCTTCAACCGTTTTGCGGCATATGAGAAAATCCCTAAGCCCCGGACCTGTCGATCTTGGTCAAAAATGAAAATTTCAAAAGTGCCCCAATTTCTGCTTTAAACTTTAGGTACTATCCCAAAATGTATCACTAAGGTGACAGAAGTTGATTTCGGAGCATCATTTTTGAATAGGAGCTTCAACCGTTTTGTGGCATATGAGAAATTCCCTAAGCCCCGGACCTGTCGATTTTGGTCAAAAATGGAAATTTCAAAAGTGCCCCAATTTCTGCTTTAAACTTTATGTGCTATCCAAAAATGTATCACTAAGGTGACAGAAGTTGATTTAGGAGCATCATTTTTGAACAGGAGCTTCAACCATTTTGTGGCATATGAGAAAATCTCTAAGGCCCGGACCTGTCGATTTTGGTCAAAAATGAAAATTTTGAAATTGCCCCAATTTCTGCTTTAAACTTTAGGTGCTATCCCAAAATGTATCACTAAGTTGACAGAAGTTGATTTCGCAGCAACATTTTTGAACAGAAGCTTCAACCGTTTTGTGGCATATGAGAAATTCCCTAAGCCCCGGACCTGTCGATTTTGGTCAAAAATGAAAATTTCAAAAGTGCCCCAATTTCTGCTTTAAACTTTAGGTGCTGTCCCAAAATGTATCACTAAGATGAGAGATGTTGATTTCGGAGCATCATTTTTGAACAGGAGCTTCAACCGTTTTGTGGCATATGAGAAATTCCCTAAGCCCCGGACCTGTCGATTTTGGTCAAAAATGAAAATTTCAAAAGAGCCCCAATTTCTGCTTTAAACTTTAGGTGCTATCCCAAAATGTATCACTAAGGTGACAGAAGTTGATTTCGGAGCATCATTTTTGAACAGAAGCTACAACCGTTTTGTGGCATATGAGAAATTCCCTAAGCCCCGGACCTGTCGATCTTGGTCAAAAATGAAAATTTCAAAAGTGCCCCAATTTCTGCTTTAAACTTTAGGTACTATCCCAAAATGTATCACTAAGTTGACAGAAGTTGATTTCGGAGCATCATTTTTGAACAGAAGCTTCAACCGTTTTGCGGCATATGAGAAAATCCCTAAGCCCCGGACCTGTCGATCTTGGTCAAAAATGAAAATTTCAAAAGTGCCCCAATTTCTGCTTTAAACTTTAGGTACTATCCCAAAATGTATCACTAAGGTGACAGAAGTTGATTTAGGAGCATCATTTTTGAACAGGAGCTTCAACCGTTTTGTGGCATATAAGAAATTCCCTAAGCCCCGGACCTGTCGATCTTGGTCAAAAATGAAAATTTCAAAAGTGCCCCAATTTCTGCTTTAAACTTTAGGTGCTATCCCAAAATGTATCACTAAGGTGACAGAAGTTGATTTAGGAGCATCATTTTTGAACAGGAGCTTCAACCGTTTTGTGGCATATGAGAAAATCCCTAAGGCCCGGACCTGTCGATTTTGGTCAAAAATGAAAATTTTGAAAGTGCCCCAATTTCTGCTTTAAACTTTAGGTACTATCCCAAAATGTATCTCTAAGGTGACAGTAGTTGATTTCGGAGCATCATTTTTGAACAGGAGCTTCAACCGTTTTGTGGCATATGAGAAATTCCCTTAGCCCCGGACCTGTCGATTTTGGTCAAAAATGAAAATCTCAAAAGTGCCCCAATTTCTGCTTTAAACTTTAGGTACTATCCCAAAATGTATCACTAAGGTGACAGAAGTTGATTTCGGAGCATCATTTTTGAATAGGAGCTTCAACCGTTTTGTGGCATATGAGAAATTTCCTAAGCCCCGGATCTGTCGATTTTGGTCAAAAATGAAAATTTCAAAAGTGCCCCAATTTCTGCTTTAAACTTTAGGTACTTTCCCAAAATGTATCACTAAGTTGACAGAAGTTGATTTCGGAGCATCATTTTTGAACAGAAGCTTCAACCGTTTTTTGGCATATGAGAAATTCCCTAAGCCCCGGACCTGTCGATTTTGGTCAAAAATGAAAATCTCAAAAGTGCCCCAATTTCTGCTTTAAACTTTAGGTACTATCCCAAAATGTATCACTAAGTTGACAGAAGTTGATTTCGGAGCATCATTTTTGAACAGAAGCTTCAACCGTTTTTTGGCATATGAGAAATTCCCTAAGACCCGGACCTGTCGATTTTGGTCAAAAATGAAAATTTCAAAAGTGCCCCAATTTCTGCTTTAAACTTTAGGTGCTATCCCAAAATGTATCACTAAGGTGACAGAAGTTGATTTCGGAGCATCATTTTTGAACAGAAGCTTCAACCGATTTGTGGCATATGAGAAATTCCCTAAGCCCCGGACCTGTCGATTTTGGTCAAAAATGAAAATTTCAAAAGTGCCCCAATTTCTGCTTTAAACTTTAGGTGCTATCCCAAAATGTATCACTAAGGTGACAGAAGTTGATTTTGGAGCATCATTTTTGAACAGGAGCTTCAACCGTTTTGTGGCATATGAGAAAATCCCTAAGGCCCGGACTTGTCGATTTTGGTCAAAAATGAAAATTTCAAAAGTGCCCCAATTTCTGCTTTAAACTTTAGGTACTATCCCAAAATGTATCTCTAAGGTGACAGAAGTTGATTTCGGAGCATCATTTTTGAACAGGAGCTTCAACCGTTTTGTGGCATATGAGAAATTCCCTAAGCCCCGGACCTGTCGATTTTGGTCAAAAATTAAAATCTCAAAAGTGCCCCAATTTCTGCTTTAAACTTTAGGTACTATCCCAAAATGTATCACTAAGTTGACAGAAGTTGATTTCGGAGCATAATTTTTGAACAGGAGCTTCAACCGTTTTGTGGCATATGAGAAATTCCCTTAGCCCCGGACCTGTCGATTTTGGTCAAAAATGAAAATCTCAAAAGTGCCCCAATTTCTGCTTTAAACTTTAGGTACTATCCCAAAATGTATCACTAAGGTGACAGAAGTTGATTTCGGAGCATCATTTTTGAATAGGAGCTTCAACCGTTTTGTGGCATATGAGAAATTCCCTAAGCCCCGGACCTGTCGATTTTGGTCAAAAATGAAAATCTCAAAAGTGCCCCAATTTCTGCTTTAAACTTTAGGTACTATCCCAAAATGTATCACTAAGGTGACAGAAGTTGATTTCGGAGCATCATTTTTGAATAGGAGCTTCAACCGTTTTGTGGCATATGAGAAATTCCCTAAGCCCCGGACCTGTCGATTTTGGTCAAAAATGAAAATTTCAAAAGTGCCCCAATTTCTGCTTTAAACTTTAGGTGCTATCCCAAAATGTATCACTAAGTTGACAGAAGTTGATTTCGGAGCATCATTTTTGAACAGAAGCTTCAACCGTTTTGCGGCATATGAGAAAATCCCTAAGGCCCGGACCTGTCGATTTTGGTCAAAAATGAAAATTTTGAAAGTGCCCCAATTTCTGCTTTAAACTTTAGGTACTATCCCAAAATGTATCTCTAAGGTGACAGTAGTTGATTTCGGAGCATCATTTTTGAACAGGAGCTTCAACCGTTTTGTGGCATATGAGAAATTCCCTAAGCCCCGGACCTGTCGATTTTGGTCAAAAATGAAAATTTCAAAAGTGCCCCAATTTCTGCTTTAAACTTTAGGTGCTATCCCAAAATGTATCACTAAGGTGACAGAAGTTGATTTAGGAGCATCATTTTTGAACAGGAGCTTCAACCGTTTTGTGGCATATAAGAAATTCCCTAAGCCCCGGACCTGTCGATCTTGGTCAAAAATGAAAATTTCAAAAGTGCCCCAATTTCTGCTTTAAACTTTAGGTGCTATCCCAAAATGTATCACTAAGGTGACAGAAGTTGATTTAGGAGCATCATTTTTGAACAGGAGCTTCAACCGTTTTGTGGCATATGAGAAAATCCCTAAGGCCCGGACCTGTCGATTTTGGTCAAAAATGAAAATTTTGAAAGTGCCCCAATTTCTGCTTTAAACTTTAGGTACTATCCCAAAATGTATCTCTAAGGTGACAGTAGTTGATTTCGGAGCATAATTTTTGAACAGGAGCTTCAACCGTTTTGTGGCATATGAGAAATTCCCTTAGCCCCGGACCTGTCGATTTTGGTCAAAAATGAAAATCTCAAAAGTGCCCCAATTTCTGCTTTAAACTTTAGGTACTATCCCAAAATGTATCACTAAGGCGACAGAAGTTGATTTCGGAGCATCATTTTTGAATAGGAGCTTCAACCGTTTTGTGGCATATGAGAAATTTCCTAAGCCCCGGATCTGTCGATTTTGGTCAAAAATGAAAATTTCAAAAGTGCCCCAATTTCTGCTTTAAACTTTAGGTACTTTCCCAAAATGTATCACTAAGTTGACAGAAGTTGATTTCGGAGCATCATTTTTGAACAGAAGCTTCAACCGTTTTTTGGCATATGAGAAATTCCCTAAGCCCCGGACCTGTCGATTTTGCTCAAAAATGAAAATCTCAAAAGTGCCCCAATTTCTGCTTTAAACTTTAGGTACTATCCCAAAATGTATCACTAAGTTGACAGAAGTTGATTTCGGAGCATCATTTTTGAACAGAAGCTTCAACCGTTTTTTGGCATATGAGAAATTCCCTAAGACCCGGACCTGTCGATTTTGGTCAAAAATGAAAATTTCAAAAGTGCCCCAATTTCTGCTTTAAACTTTAGGTGCTATCCCAAAATGTATCACTAAGGTGACAGAAGTTGATTTCGGAGCATCATTTTTGAACAGAAGCTTCAACCGATTTGTGGCATATGAGAAATTCCCTAAGCCCCGGACCTGTCGATTTTGGTCAAAAATGAAAATTTCAAAAGTGCCCCAATTTCTGCTTTAAACTTTAGGTGCTATCCCAAAATGTATCACTAAGGTGACAGAAGTTGATTTCGGAGCATCATTTTTGAACAGGAGCTTCAACCGTTTTGTGGCATATGAGAAAATCCCTAAGGCCCGGACCTGTCGATTTTGGTCAAAAATGAAAATTTCAAAAGTGCCCCAATTTCTGCTTTAAACTTTAGGTACTATCCCAAAATGTATCTCTAAGGTGACAGAAGTTGATTTCGGAGCATCATTTTTGAATAGGAGCTTCAACCGTTTTGTGGCATATGAGAAATTCCCTAAGCCCCGGACCTGTCGATTTTGGTCAAAAATGAAAATCTCAAAAGTGCCCCAATTTCTGCTTTAAACTTTAGGTACTGTCCCAAAATGTATCACTAAGGTGACAGAAGTTGATTTCGGAGCATCATTTTTGAATAGGAGCTTCAACCGTTTTGTGGCATATGAGAAATTCCCTAAGCCCCGGACCTGTCGATTTTGGTCAAAAATGGAAATTTCAAAAGTGCCCCAATTTCTGCTTTAAACTTTATGTGCTATCCAAAAATGTATCACTAAGGTGACAGAAGTTGATTTAGGAGCATCATTTTTGAACAGGAGCTTCAACCGTTTTGTGGCATATGAGAAAATCTCTAAGGCCCGGACCTGTCGATTTTGGTCAAAAATGAAAATTTTGAAATTGCCCCAATTTCTGCTTTAAACTTTAGGTGCTATCCCAAAATGTATCACTAAGTTGACAGAAGTTGATTTCGCAGCAACATTTTTGAACAGAAGCTTCAACCGTTTTGTGGCATATGAGAAATTCCCTAAGCCCCGGACCTGTCGATTTTGGTCAAAAATGAAAATTTCAAAAGTGCCCCAATTTCTGCTTTAAACTTTAGGTGCTGTCCCAAAATGTATCACTAAGATGAGAGATGTTGATTTCGGAGCATCATTTTTGAACAGGAGCTTCAACCGTTTTGTGGCATATGAGAAATTCCCTAAGCCCCGGACCTGTCGATTTTGGTCAAAAATGAAAATTTCAAAAGTGCCCCAATTTCTGCTTTAAACTTTAGGTGCTATCCCAAAATGTATCACTAAGGTGACAGAAGTTGATTTCGGAGCATCATTTTTGAACAGAAGCTACAACCGTTTTGTGGCATATGAGAAATTCCCTAAGCCCCGGACCTGTCGATCTTGGTCAAAAATGAAAATTTCAAAAGTGCCCCAATTTCTGCTTTAAACTTTAGGTACTATCCCAAAATGTATCACTAAGTTGACAGAAGTTGATTTCGGAGCATCATTTTTGAACAGAAGCTTCAACCGTTTTGCGGCATATGAGAAAATCCCTAAGCCCCGGACCTGTCGATCTTGGTCAAAAATGAAAATTTCAAAAGTGCCCCAATTTCTGCTTTAAACTTTAGGTACTATCCCAAAATGTATCACTAAGGTGACAGAAGTTGATTTAGGAGCATCATTTTTGAACAGGAGCTTCAACCGTTTTGTGGCATATAAGAAATTCCCTAAGCCCCGGACCTGTCGATCTTGGTCAAAAATGAAAATTTCAAAAGTGCCCCAATTTCTGCTTTAAACTTTAGGTGCTATCCCAAAATGTATCACTAAGGTGACAGAAGTTGATTTAGGAGCATCATTTTTGAACAGGAGCTTCAACCGTTTTGTGGCATATGAGAAAATCCCTAAGGCCCGGACCTGTCGATTTTGGTCAAAAATGAAAATTTTGAAAGTGCCCCAATTTCTGCTTTAAACTTTAGGTACTATCCCAAAATGTATCTCTAAGGTGCCAGTAGTTGATTTCGGAGCATAATTTTTGAACAGGAGCTTCAACCGTTTTGTGGCATATGAGAAATTCCCTTAGCCCCGGACCTGTCGATTTTGGTCAAAAATGAAAATCTCAAAAGTGCCCCAATTTCTGCTTTAAACTTTAGGTACTATCCCAAAATGTATCACTAAGGTGACAGAAGTTGATTTCGGAGCATCATTTTTGAATAGGAGCTTCAACCGTTTTGTGGCATATGAGAAATTTCCTAAGCCCCGGATCTGTCGATTTTGGTCAAAAATGAAAATTTCAAAAGTGCCCCAATTTCTGCTTTAAACTTTAGGTACTTTCCCAAAATGTATCACTAAGTTGACAGAAGTTGATTTCGGAGCATCATTTTTGAACAGAAGCTTCAACCGTTTTTTGGCATATGAGAAATTCCCTAAGACCCGGACCTGTCGATTTTGGTCAAAAATGAAAATTTCAAAAGTGCCCCAATTTCTGCTTTAAACTTTAGGTGCTATCCCAAAATGTATCACTAAGGTGACAGAAGTTGATTTCGGAGCATCATTTTTGAACAGAAGCTTCAACCGATTTGTGGCATATGAGAAATTCCCTAAGCCCCGGACCTGTCGATTTTGGTCAAAAATGAAAATTTCAAAAGTGCCCCAATTTCTGCTTTAAACTTTAGGTGCTATCCCAAAATGTATCACTAAGGTGACAGAAGTTGATTTCGGAGCATCATTTTTGAACAGGAGCTTCAACCGTTTTGTGGCATATGAGAAAATCCCTAAGGCCCGGACTTGTCGATTTTGGTCAAAAATGAAAATTTCAAAAGTGCCCCAATTTCTGCTTTAAACTTTAGGTACTATCCCAAAATGTATCTCTAAGGTGACAGAAGTTGATTTCGGAGCATCATTTTTGAACAGGAGCTTCAACCGTTTTGTGGCATATGAGAAATTCCCTAAGCCCCGGACCTGTCGATTTGGTCAAAAATTAAAATCTCAAAAGTGCCCCAATTTCTGCTTTAAACTTTAGGTACTATCCCAAAATGTATCACTAAGTTGACAGAAGTTGATTTCGGAGCATAATTTTTGAACAGGAGCTTCAACCGTTTTGTGGCATATGAGAAATTCCCTAAGCCCCGGACCTGTCGATTTTGGTCAAAAATGAAAATCTCAAAAGTGCCCCAATTTCTGCTTTAAACTTTAGGTACTATCCCAAAATGTATCACTAAGGTGACAGAAGTTGATTTCGGAGCATCATTTTTGAATAGGAGCTTCAACCGTTTTGTGGCATATGAGAAATTCCCTAAGCCCCGGACCTGTCGATTTTGGTCAAAAATGAAAATTTCAAAAGTGCCCCAATTTCTGCTTTAAACTTTAGGTGCTATCCCAAAATGTATCACTAAGGTGACAGAAGTTGATTTCGGAGCATCATTTTTGAACAGGAGCTTCAACCGTTTTGTGGCATATGAGAAAATCCCTAAGGCCCGGACCTGTCGATTTTGGTCAAAAATGAAAATTTTGAAAGTGCCCCAATTTCTGCTTTAAACTTTAGGTACTATCCCAAAATGTATCACTAAGTTGACAGAAGTTGATTTCGGAGCATCATTTTTAAACAGAAGCTTCAACCGTTTTGCGGCATATGAGAAAATCCCTAAGGCCCGGACCTGTCGATTTTGGTCAAAAATGAAAATTTTGAAAGTGCCCCAATTTCTGCTTTAAACTTTAGGTACTATCCCAAAATGTATCTCTAAGGTGACAGTAGTTGATTTCGGAGCATCATTTTTGAACAGGAGCTTCAACCGTTTTGTGGCATATGAGAAATTCCCTAAGCCCCGGACCTGTCGATTTTGGTCAAAAATGAAAATTTCAAAAGTGCCCCAATTTCTGCTTTAAACTTTAGGTGCTATCCCAAAATGTATCACTAAGGTGACAGAAGTTGATTTCGGAGCATCATTTTTGAACAGAAGCTTCAACCGATTTGTGGCATATGAGAAATTCCCTAAGCCCCGGACCTGTCGATTTTGGTCAAAAATGAAAATTTCAAAAGTGCCCCAATTTCTGCTTTAAACTTTAGGTGCTATCCCAAAATGTATCACTAAGGTGACAGAAGTTGATTTCGGAGCATCATTTTTGAACAGGAGCTTCAACCGTTTTGTGGCATATGAGAAAATCCCTAAGGCCCGGACTTGTCGATTTTGGTCAAAAATGAAAATTTCAAAAGTGCCCCAATTTCTGCTTTAAACTTTAGGTACTATCCCAAAATGTATCTCTAAGGTGACAGAAGTTGATTTCGGAGCATCATTTTTGAACAGGAGCTTCAACCGTTTTGTGGCATATGAGAAATTCCCTAAGCCCCGGACCTGTCGATTTGGTCAAAAATTAAAATCTCAAAAGTGCCCCAATTTCTGCTTTAAACTTTAGGTACTATCCCAAAATGTATCACTAAGTTGACAGAAGTTGATTTCGGAGCATAATTTTTGAACAGGAGCTTCAACCGTTTTGTGGCATATGAGAAATTCCCTAAGCCCCGGACCTGTCGATTTTGGTCAAAAATGAAAATCTCAAAAGTGCCCCAATTTCTGCTTTAAACTTTAGGTACTATCCCAAAATGTATCACTAAGGTGACAGAAGTTGATTTCGGAGCATCATTTTTGAATAGGAGCTTCAACCGTTTTGTGGCATATGAGAAATTCCCTAAGCCCCGGACCTGTCGATTTTGGTCAAAAATGAAAATTTCAAAAGTGCCCCAATTTCTGCTTTAAACTTTAGGTGCTATCCCAAAATGTATCACTAAGGTGACAGAAGTTGATTTCGGAGCATCATTTTTGAACAGGAGCTTCAACCGTTTTGTGGCATATGAGAAAATCCCTAAGGCCCGGACCTGTCGATTTTGGTCAAAAATGAAAATTTTGAAAGTGCCCCAATTTCTGCTTTAAACTTTAGGTACTATCCCAAAATGTATCACTAAGTTGACAGAAGTTGATTTCGGAGCATCATTTTTAAACAGAAGCTTCAACCGTTTTGCGGCATATGAGAAAATCCCTAAGGCCCGGACCTGTCGATTTTGGTCAAAAATGAAAATTTTGAAAGTGCCCCAATTTCTGCTTTAAACTTTAGGTACTATCCCAAAATGTATCTCTAAGGTGACAGTAGTTGATTTCGGAGCATCATTTTTGAACAGGAGCTTCAACCGTTTTGTGGCATATGAGAAATTCCCTAAGCCCCGGACCTGTCGATTTTGGTCAAAAATGAAAATTTCAAAAGTGCCCCAATTTCTGCTTTAAACTTTAGGTGCTATCCCAAAATGTATCACTAAGGTGACAGAAGTTGATTTCGGAGCATCATTTTTGAACAGAAGCTACAACCGTTTTGTGGCATATGAGAAAATCCCTACGCCCCGGACCTGTCGATCTTGGTCAAAAATGAAAATTTCAAAAGTGCCCCAATTTCTGCTTTAAACTTTAGGTACTATCCCAAAATGTATCACTAAGTTGACAGAAGTTGATTTCGGAGCATCATTTTTGAACAGAAGCTTCAACCGTTTTGCGGCAGATGAGAAAATCCCTAAGCCCCGGACCTGTCGATCTTGGTCAAAAATGAAAATCTCAAAAGTGCCCCAATTTCTGCTTTAAACTTTAGGTACTATCCCAAAATGTATCACTAAGGTGACAGAAGTTGATTTAGGAGCATCATTTTTGAACAGGAGCTTCAACCGTTTTGTGGCATATGAGAAAATCCCTAAGGCCCGGACCTGTCGATTTTGGTCAAAAATGAAAATTTTGAAAGTGCCCCAATTTCTGCTTTAAACTTTAGGTACTATCCCAAAATGTATCTCTAAGGTGACAGTAGTTGATTTCGGAGCATAATTTTTGAACAGGAGCTTCAACCGTTTTGTGGCATATGAGAAATTCCCTTAGCCCCTGACCTGTCGATTTTGGTCAAAAATGAAAATCTCAAAAGTGCCCCAATTTCTGCTTTAAACTTTAGGTACTATCCCAAAATGTATCACTAAGGTGACAGAAGTTGATTTCGGAGCATCATTTTTGAATAGGAGCTTCAACCGTTTTGTGGCATATGAGAAATTTCCTAAGCCCCGGATCTGTCGATTTTGGTCAAAAATGAAAATTTCAAAAGTGCCCCAATTTCTGCTTTAAACTTTAGGTACTTTCCCAAAATGTATCACTAAGTTGACAGAAGTTGATTTCGGAGCATCATTTTTGAACAGGAGCTTCAACCGTTTTGTGGCATATAAGAAATTCCCTAAGCCCCGGACCTGTCGATCTTGGTCAAAAATGAAAATTTCAAAAGTGCCCCAATTTCTGCTTTAAACTTTAGGTGCTATCCCAAAATGTATCACTAAGGTGACAGAAGTTGATTTAGGAGCATCATTTTTGAACAGGAGCTTCAACCGTTTTGTGGCATATGAGAAAATCCCTAAGGCCCGGACCTGTCGATTTTGGTCAAAAATGAAAATTTTGAAAGTGCCCCAATTTCTGCTTTAAACTTTAGGTACTATCCCAAAATGTATCTCTAAGGTGACAGTAGTTGATTTCGGAGCATAATTTTTGAACAGGAGCTTCAACCGTTTTGTGGCATATGAGAAATTCCCTTAGCCCCGGACCTGTCGATTTTGGTCAAAAATGAAAATCTCAAAAGTGCCCCAATTTCTGCTTTAAACTTTAGGTACTATCCCAAAATGTATCACTAAGTTGACAGAAGTTGATTTCGGAGCATCATTTTTGAACAGAAGCTTCAACCGTTTTGCGGCAGATGAGAAAATCCCTAAGCCCCGGACCTGTCGATCTTGGTCAAAAATGAAAATCTCAAAAGTGCCCCAATTTCTGCTTTAAACTTTAGGTACTATCCCAAAATGTATCACTAAGGTGACAGAAGTTGATTTAGGAGCATCATTTTTGAACAGGAGCTTCAACCGTTTTGTGGCATATGAGAAAATCCCTAAGGCCCGGACCTGTCGATTTTGGTCAAAAATGAAAATTTTGAAAGTGCCCCAATTTCTGCTTTAAACTTTAGGTACTATCCCAAAATGTATCTCTAAGGTGACAGTAGTTGATTTCGGAGCATAATTTTTGAACAGGAGCTTCAACCGTTTTGTGGCATATGAGAAATTCCCTTAGCCCCTGACCTGTCGATTTTGGTCAAAAATGAAAATCTCAAAAGTGCCCCAATTTCTGCTTTAAACTTTAGGTACTATCCCAAAATGTATCACTAAGGTGACAGAAGTTGATTTCGGAGCATCATTTTTGAATAGGAGCTTCAACCGTTTTGTGGCATATGAGAAATTTCCTAAGCCCCGGATCTGTCGATTTTGGTCAAAAATGAAAATTTCAAAAGTGCCCCAATTTCTGCTTTAAACTTTAGGTACTTTCCCAAAATGTATCACTAAGTTGACAGAAGTTGATTTCGGAGCATCATTTTTGAACAGAAGCTTCAACCATTTTTTGGCATATGAGAAATTCCCTAAGCCCCGGACCTGTCGATTTTGGTCAAAAATGAAAATCTCAAAAGTGCCCCAATTTCTGCTTTAAACTTTAGGTACTATCCCAAAATCTATCACTAAGTTGACAGAAGTTGATTTCGGAGCATCATTTTTGAACAGAAGCTTCAACCGTTTTTTGGCATATGAGAAATTCCCTAAGCCCCGGACCTGTCGATTTTGGTCAAAAATGAAAATTTCAAAAGTGCCCCAATTTCTGCTTTAAACTTTAGGTGCTATCCCAAAATGTATCACTAAGGTGACAGAAGTTGATTTCGGAGCATCATTTTTGAACAGAAGCTACAACCGTTTTGTGGCATATGAGAAATTCCCTAAGCCCCGGACCTGTCGATCTTGGTCAAAAATGAAAATTTCAAAAGTGCCCCAATTTCTGCTTTAAACTTTAGGTACTATCCCAAAATGTATCACTAAGTTGACAGAAGTTGATTTCGGAGCATCATTTTTGAACAGAAGCTTCAACCGTTTTGCGGCATATGAGAAAATCCCTAAGCCCCGGACCTGTCGATCTTGGTCAAAAATGAAAATTTCAAAAGTGCCCCAATTTCTGCTTTAAACTTTAGGTACTATCCCAAAATGTATCACTAAGGTGACAGAAGTTGATTTAGGAGCATCATTTTTGAACAGGAGCTTCAACCGTTTTGTGGCATATAAGAAATTCCCTAAGCCCCGGACCTGTCGATCTTGGTCAAAAATGAAAATTTCAAAAGTGCCCCAATTTCTGCTTTAAACTTTAGGTGCTATCCCAAAATGTATCACTAAGGTGACAGAAGTTGATTTAGGAGCATCATTTTTGAACAGGAGCTTCAACCGTTTTGTGGCATATGAGAAAATCCCTAAGGCCCGGACCTGTCGATTTTGGTCAAAAATGAAAATTTTGAAAGTGCCCCAATTTCTGCTTTAAACTTTAGGTACTATCCCAAAATGTATCTCTAAGGTGACAGTAGTTGATTTCGGAGCATAATTTTTGAACAGGAGCTTCAACCGTTTTGTGGCATATGAGAAATTCCCTTAGCCCCGGACCTGTCGATTTTGGTCAAAAATGAAAATCTCAAAAGTGCCCCAATTTCTGCTTTAAACTTTAGGTACTATCCCAAAATGTATCACTAAGGTGACAGAAGTTGATTTCGGAGCATCATTTTTGAATAGGAGCTTCAACCGTTTTGTGGCATATGAGAAATTTCCTAAGCCCCGGACCTGTCGATTTTGGTCAAAAATGAAAATCTCAAAAGTGCCCCAATTTCTGCTTTAAACTTTAGGTACTATCCCAAAATGTATCACTAAGGTGACAGAAGTTGATTTCGGAGCATGATTTTTGAATAGGAGCTTCAACCGTTTTGTGGCATATGAGAAATTTCCTAAGCCCCGGATCTGTCGATTTTGGTCAAAAATGAAAATTTCAAAAGTGCCCCAATTTCTGCTTTAAACTTTAGGTACTATCCCAAAATGTATCACTAAGTTGACAGAAGTTGATTTCGGAGCATCATTTTTGAACAGAAGCTTCAACCGTTTTTTGGCATATGAGAAATTCCCTAAGCCCCGGACCTGTCGATTTTGGTCAAAAATGAAAATTTCAAAAGTGCCCCAATTTCTGCTTTAAACTTTAGGTGCTATCCCAAAATGTATCACTAAGGTGACAGAAGTTGATTTCGGAGCATCATTTTTGAACAGAAGCTTCAACCGATTTGTGGCATATGAGAAATTCCCTAAGCCCCGGACCTGTCGATTTTGGTCAAAAATGAAAATTTCAAAAGTGCCCCAATTTCTGCTTTAAACTTTAGGTGCTATCCCAAAATGTATCACTAAGGTGACAGAAGTTGATTTCGGAGCATCATTTTTGAACAGGAGCTTCAACCGTTTTGTGGCATATGAGAAAATCCCTAAGGCCCGGACTTGTCGATTTTGGTCAAAAATGAAAATTTTGAAAGTGCCCCAATTTCTGCTTTAAACTTTAGGTACTATCCCAAAATGTATCTCTAAGGTGACAGAAGTTGATTTCGGAGCATCATTTTTGAACAGGAGCTTCAACCGTTTTGTGGCATATGAGAAATTCCCTAAGCCCCGGACCTGTCGATTTTGGTCAAAAATTAAAATCTCAAAAGTGCCCCAATTTCTGCTTTAAACTTTAGGTACTATCCCAAAATGTATCACTAAGTTGACAGAAGTTGATTTCGGAGCATAATTTTTGAACAGGAGCTTCAACCGTTTTGTGGCATATGAGAAATTCCCTTAGCCCCGGACCTGTCGATTTTGGTCAAAAATGAAAATCTCAAAAGTGCCCCAATTTCTGCTTTAAACTTTAGGTACTATCCCAAAATGTATCACTAAGGTGACAGAAGTTGATTTCGGAGCATCATTTTTGAACAGAAGCTTCAACCGTTTTTTGGCATATGAGAAATTCCCTAAGCCCCGGACCTGTCGATTTTGGTCAAAAATGAAAATCTCAAAAGTGCCCCAATTTCTGCTTTAAACTTTAGGTACTATCCCAAAATCTATCACTAAGTTGACAGAAGTTGATTTCGGAGCATCATTTTTGAACAGAAGCTTCAACCGTTTTTTGGCATATGAGAAATTCCCTAAGCCCCGGACCTGTCGATTTTGGTCAAAAATGAAAATTTCAAAAGTGCCCCAATTTCTGCTTTAAACTTTAGGTGCTATCCCAAAATGTATCACTAAGGTGACAGAAGTTGATTTCGGAGCATCATTTTTGAACAGAAGCTACAACCGTTTTGTGGCATATGAGAAATTCCCTAAGCCCCGGACCTGTCGATCTTGGTCAAAAATGAAAATTTCAAAAGTGCCCCAATTTCTGCTTTAAACTTTAGGTACTATCCCAAAATGTATCACTAAGTTGACAGAAGTTGATTTCGGAGCATCATTTTTGAACAGAAGCTTCAACCGTTTTGCGGCATATGAGAAAATCCCTAAGCCCCGGACCTGTCGATCTTGGTCAAAAATGAAAATTTCAAAAGTGCCCCAATTTCTGCTTTAAACTTTAGGTACTATCCCAAAATGTATCACTAAGGTGACAGAAGTTGATTTAGGAGCATCATTTTTGAACAGGAGCTTCAACCGTTTTGTGGCATATAAGAAATTCCCTAAGCCCCGGACCTGTCGATCTTGGTCAAAAATGAAAATTTCAAAAGTGCCCCAATTTCTGCTTTAAACTTTAGGTGCTATCCCAAAATGTATCACTAAGGTGACAGAAGTTGATTTAGGAGCATCATTTTTGAACAGGAGCTTCAACCGTTTTGTGGCATATGAGAAAATCCCTATGGCCCGGACCTGTCGATTTTGGTCAAAAATGAAAATTTTGAAAGTGCCCCAATTTCTGCTTTAAACTTTAGGTACTATCCCAAAATGTATCTCTAAGGTGACAGTAGTTGATTTCGGAGCATAATTTTTGAACAGGAGCTTCAACCGTTTTGTGGCATATGAGAAATTCCCTTAGCCCCGGACCTGTCGATTTTGGTCAAAAATGAAAATCTCAAAAGTGCCCCAATTTCTGCTTTAAACTTTAGGTACTATCCCAAAATGTATCACTAAGGTGACAGAAGTTGATTTCGGAGCATCATTTTTGAATAGGAGCTTCAACCGTTTTGTGGCATATGAGAAATTTCCTAAGCCCCGGACCTGTCGATTTTGGTCAAAAATGAAAATCTCAAAAGTGCCCCAATTTCTGCTTTAAACTTTAGGTACTATCCCAAAATGTATCACTAAGGTGACAGAAGTTGATTTCGGAGCATCATTTTTGAATAGGAGCTTCAACCGTTTTGTGGCATATGAGAAATTTCCTAAGCCCCGGATCTGTCGATTTTGGTCAAAAATGAAAATTTCAAAAGTGCCCCAATTTCTGCTTTAAACTTTAGGTACTATCCCAAAATGTATCACTAAGTTGACAGAAGTTGATTTCGGAGCATCATTTTTGAACAGAAGCTTCAACCGTTTTTTGGCATATGAGAAATTCCCTAAGCCCCGGACCTGTCGATTTTGGTCAAAAATGAAAATTTCAAAAGTGCCCCAATTTCTGCTTTAAACTTTAGGTGCTATCCCAAAATGTATCACTAAGGTGACAGAAGTTGATTTCGGAGCATCATTTTTGAACAGAAGCTTCAACCGATTTGTGGCATATGAGAAATTCCCTAAGCCCCGGACCTGTCGATTTTGGTCAAAAATGAAAATTTCAAAAGTGCCCCAATTTCTGCTTTAAACTTTAGGTGCTATCCCAAAATGTATCACTAAGGTGACAGAAGTTGATTTCGGAGCATCATTTTTGAACAGGAGCTTCAACCGTTTTGTGGCATATGAGAAAATCCCTAAGGCCCGGACTTGTCGATTTTGGTCAAAAATGAAAATTTTGAAAGTGCCCCAATTTCTGCTTTAAACTTTAGGTACTATCCCAAAATGTATCTCTAAGGTGACAGAAGTTGATTTCGGAGCATCATTTTTGAACAGGAGCTTCAACCGTTTTGTGGCATATGAGAAATTCCCTAAGCCCCGGACCTGTCGATTTTGGTCAAAAATGAAAATCTCAAAAGTGCCCCAATTTCTGCTTTAAACTTTAGGTACTATCCCAAAATGTATCACTAAGTTGACAGAAGTTGATTTCGGAGCATAATTTTTGAACAGGAGCTTCAACCGTTTTGTGGCATATGAGAAATTCCCTAAGCCCCGGACCTGTCGATTTTGGTCAAAAATGAAAATCTCAAAAGTGCCCCAATTTCTGCTTTAAACTTTAGGTACTATCCCAAAATGTATCACTAAGTTGACAGAAGTTGATTTCGGAGCATAATTTTTGAACAGGAGCTTCAACCGTTTTGTGGCATATGAGAAATTCCCTTAGCCCCGGACCTGTCGATTTTGGTCAAAAATGAAAATCTCAAAAGTGCCCCAATTTCTGCTTTAAACTTTAGGTACTATCCCAAAATGTATCACTAAGGTGACAGAAGTTGATTTCGGAGCATCATTTTTGAATAGGAGCTTCAACCGTTTTGTGGCATATGAGAAATTCCCTAAGCCCCGGACTTGTCGATTTTGGTCAAAAATGAAAATTTTGAAAGTGCCCCAATTTCTGCTTTAAACTTTAGGTACTATCCCAAAATGTATCTCTAAGGTGACAGAAGTTGATTTCGGAGCATCATTTTTGAACAGGAGCTTCAACCGTTTTGTGGCATATGAGAAATTCCCTAAGCCCCGGACCTGTCGATTTTGGTCAAAAATGAAAATCTCAAAAGTGCCCCAATTTCTGCTTTAAACTTTAGGTACTATCCCAAAATGTATCACTAAGTTGACAGAAGTTGATTTCGGAGCATAATTTTTGAACAGGAGCTTCAACCGTTTTGTGGCATATGAGAAATTCCCTTAGCCCCGGACCTGTCGATTTTGGTCAAAAATGAAAATCTCAAAAGTGCCCCAATTTCTGCTTTAAACTTTAGGTACTATCCCAAAATGTATCACTAAGGTGACAGAAGTTGATTTCGGAGCATCATTTTTGAATAGGAGCTTCAACCGTTTTGTGGCATATGAGAAATTCCCTAAGCCCCGGACCTGTCGATTTTGGTCAAAAATGAAAATCTCAAAAGTGCCCCAATTTCTGCTTTAAACTTTAGGTACTATCCCAAAATGTATCACTAAGGTGACAGAAGTTGATTTCGGAGCATCATTTTTGAATAGGAGCTTCAACCGTTTTGTGGCATATGAGAAATTCCCTAAGCCCCGGACCTGTCGATTTTGGTCAAAAATGAAAATTTCAAAAGTGCCCCAATTTCTGCTTTAAACTTTAGGTGCTATCCCAAAATGTATCAATAAGGTGACAGAAGTTGATTTCGGAGCATCATTTTTGAATAGGAGCTTCAACCGTTTTGTGGCATATGAGAAATTCCCTTAGCCCCGGACCTGTCGATTTTGGTCAAAAATGAAAATTTTGAAATTGCCCCAATTTCTGCTTTAAACTTTAGGTGCTGTCCCAAAATGTATCACTAAGTTGACAGAAGTTGATTTCGCAGCAACATTTTTGAACAGAAGCTTCAACCGTTTTGTGGCATATGAGAAATTCCCTAAGCCCCGGACCTGTCGATTTTGGTCAAAAATGAAAATTTCAAAAGTGCCCCAATTTCTGCTTTAAACTTTAGGTACTATCCCAAAATGTATCACTAAGGTGACAGAAGTTGATTTCGGAGCATCATTTTTGAACAGAAGCTTCAACCGTTTTTTGGCATGTGAGAAATTCCCTAAGCCCCGGACCTGTCGATTTTGGTCAAAAATGAAAATCTCAAAAGTGCCCCAATTTCTGCTTTAAACTTTAGGTACTATCCCAAAATCTATCACTAAGTTGA
The DNA here is from genome assembly GCF_028390025.1 of Pseudophryne corroboree. NCBI lineage: Eukaryota > Metazoa > Chordata > Amphibia > Anura > Myobatrachidae > Pseudophryne > Pseudophryne corroboree. Next base: position 134,477 of record NW_026967722.1, read on the forward strand.
CAGAAGTTGATTTCGGAGCATCATTTTTTAACAGAAGCTTCAACCGTTTTTTGGCATATGAGAAATTCCCTAAGCCCCGGACCTGTCGATTTTGGTCAAAAATGAAAATTTCAAAAGTGCCCCAATTTCTGCTTTAAACTTTAGGTGCTATCCCAAAATGTATCACTAAGGTGACAGAAGTTGATTTCGGAGCATCATTTTTGAACAGAAGCTACAACCGTTTTGTGGCATATGAGAAAATCCCTAAGCCCCGGACCTGTCGATCTTGGTCAAAAATGAAAATTTCAAAAGTGCCCCAATTTCTGCTTTAAACTTTAGGTACTATCCCAAAATGTATCACTAAGGTGACAGAAGTTGATTTCGGAGCATCATTTTTGAACAGAAGCTTCAACCGTTTTGCGGCATATGAGAAAATCCCTAAGCCCCGGACCTGTCGATCTTGGTCAAAAATGAAAATTTCAAAAGTGCCCCAATTTCTGCTTTAAACTTTAGGTACTATCCCAAAATGTATCACTAAGGTGACAGAAGTTGATTTAGGAGCATCATTTTTGAACAGGAGCTTCAACCGTTTTGTGGCATATAAGAAATTCCCTAAGCCCCGGACCTGTCGATCTTGGTCAAAAATGAAAATTTCAAAAGTGCCCCAATTTCTGCTTTAAACTTTAGGTGCTATCCCAAAATGTATCACTAAGGTGACAGAAGTTGATTTAGGAGCATCATTTTTGAACAGGAGCTTCAACCGTTTTGTGGCATATGAGAAAATCCCTAAGGCCCGGACCTGTCGATTTTGGTCAAAAATGAAAATTTTGAAAGTGCCCCAATTTCTGCTTTAAACTTTAGGTACTATCCCAAAATGTATCTCTAAGGTGACAGTAGTTGATTTCGGAGCATAATTTTTGAACAGGAGCTTCAACCGTTTTGTGGCATATGAGAAATTCCCTTAGCCCCGGACCTGTCGATTTTGGTCAAAAATGAAAATCTCAAAAGTGCCCCAATTTCTGCTTTAAACTTTAGGTACTATCCCAAAATGTATCACTAAGGTGACAGAAGTTGATTTCGGAGCATCATTTTTGAATAGGAGCTTCAACCGTTTTGTGGCATATGAGAAATTTCCTAAGCCCCGGACCTGTCGATTTTGGTCAAAAATGAAAATCTCAAAAGTGCCCCAATTTCTGCTTTAAACTTTAGGTACTATCCCAAAATGTATCACTAAGGTGACAGAAGTTGATTTCGGAGCATCATTTTTGAATAGGAGCTTCAACCGTTTTGTGGCATATGAGAAATTTCCTAAGCCCCGGATCTGTCGATTTTGGTCAAAAATGAAAATTTCAAAAGTGCCCCAATTTCTGCTTTAAACTTTAGGTACTATCCCAAAATGTATCACTAAGTTGACAGAAGTTGATTTCGGAGCATCATTTTTGAACAGAAGCTTCAACCGTTTTTTGGCATATGAGAAATTCCCTAAGCCCCGGACCTGTCGATTTTGGTCAAAAATGAAAATTTCAAAAGTGCCCCAATTTCTGCTTTAAACTTTAGGTGCTATCCCAAAATGTATCACTAAGGTGACAGAAGTTGATTTCGGAGCATCATTTTTGAACAGAAGCTTCAACCGATTTGTGGCATATGAGAAATTCCCTAAGCCCTGGACCTGTCGATTTTGGTCAAAAATGAAAATTTCAAAAGTGCCCCAATTTCTGCTTTAAACTTTAGGTGCTATCCCAAAATGTATCACTAAGGTGACAGAAGTTGATTTCGGAGCATCATTTTTGAACAGGAGCTTCAACCGTTTTGTGGCATATGAGAAAATCCCTAAGGCCCGGACTTGTCGATTTTGGTCAAAAATGAAAATTTTGAAAGTGCCCCAATTTCTGCTTTAAACTTTAGGTACTATCCCAAAATGTATCTCTAAGGTGACAGAAGTTGATTTCGGAGCATCATTTTTGAACAGGAGCTTCAACCGTTTTGTGGCATATGAGAAATTCCCTAAGCCCCGGACCTGTCGATTTTGGTCAAAAATTAAAATCTCAAAAGTGCCCCAATTTCTGCTTTAAACTTTAGGTACTATCCCAAAATGTATCACTAAGTTGACAGAAGTTGATTTCGGAGCATAATTTTTGAACAGGAGCTTCAACCGTTTTGTGGCATATGAGAAATTCCCTTAGCCCCGGACCTGTCGATTTTGGTCAAAAATGAAAATCTCAAAAGTGCCCCAATTTCTGCTTTAAACTTTAGGTACTATCCCAAAATGTATCACTAAGGTGACAGAAGTTGATTTCGGAGCATCATTTTTGAATAGGAGCTTCAACCGTTTTGTGGCATATGAGAAATTCCCTAAGCCCCGGACCTGTGGATTTTGGTCAAAAATGAAAATCTCAAAAGTGCCCCAATTTCTGCTTTAAACTTTAGGTACTATCCCAAAATGTATCACTAAGGTGACAGAAGTTGATTTCGGAGCATCATTTTTGAATAGGAGCTTCAACCGTTTTGTGGCATATGAGAAATTCCCTAAGCCCCGGACCTGTCGATTTTGGTCAAAAATGAAAATTTCAAAAGTGCCCCAATTTCTGCTTTAAACTTTAGGTGCTATCCCAAAATGTATCAATAAGGTGACAGAAGTTGATTTCGGAGCATCATTTTTGAACAGGAGCTTCAACCGTTTTGTGGCATATGAGAAAATCCCTAAGGCCCGGACCTGTCGATTTTGGTCAAAAATGAAAATTTTGAAAGTGCCCCAATTTCTGCTTTAAACTTTAGGTACTATCCCAAAATGTATCTCTAAGGTGACAGAAGTTGATTTCGGAGCATCATTTTTGAACAGGAGCTTCAACCGTTTTGTGGCATATGAGAAATTCCCTAAGCCCCGGACCTGTCGATTTTGGTCAAAAATTAAAATCTCAAAAGTGCCCCAATTTCTGCTTTAAACTTTAGGTACTATCCCAAAATGTATCACTAAGGTGACAGAAGTTGATTTCGGAGCATCATTTTTGAACAGGAGCTTCAACCGTTTTGTGGCATATGAGAAATTCCCTAAGCCCCGGACCTGTCGATTTTGGTCAAAAATGAAAATTTCAAAAGTGCCCCAATTTCTGCTTTAAACTTTAGGTACTATCCCAAAATGTATCACTAAGTTGACAGAAGTTGATTTCGGAGCATAATTTTTGAACAGGAGCTTCAACCGTTTTGTGGCATATGAGAAATTCCCTTAGCCCCGGACCTGTCGATTTTGGTCAAAAATGAAAATCTCAAAAGTGCCCCAATTTCTGCTTTAAACTTTAGGTACTATCCCAAAATGTATCACTAAGGTGACAGAAGTTGATTTCGGAGCATCATTTTTGAATAGGAGCTTCAACCGTTTTGTGGCATATGAGAAATTCCCTAAGCCCCGGACCTGTCGATTTTGGTCAAAAATGAAAATCTCAAAAGTGCCCCAATTTCTGCTTTAAACTTTAGGTACTATCCCAAAATGTATCACTAAGGTGACAGAAGTTGATTTCGGAGCATCATTTTTGAATAGGAGCTTCAACCGTTTTGTGGCATATGAGAAATTCCCTAAGCCCCGGACCTGTCGATTTTGGTCAAAAATGAAAATTTCAAAAGTGCCCCAATTTCTGCTTTAAACTTTATGTGCTATCCAAAAATGTATCACTAAGGTGACAGAAGTTGATTTAGGAGCATCATTTTTGAACAGGAGCTTCAACCGTTTTGTGGCATATGAGAAAATCTCTAAGGCCCGGACCTGTCGATTTTGGTCAAAAATGAAAATTTTGAAATTGCCCCAATTTCTGCTTTAAACTTTAGGTGCTGTCCCAAAATGTATCACTAAGTTGACAGAAGTTGATTTCGCAGCAACATTTTTGAACAGAAGCTTCAACCGTTTTGTGGCATATGAGAAATTCCCTAAGCCCCGGACCTGTCGATTTTGGTCAAAAATGAAAATTTCAAAAGTGCCCCAATTTCTGCTTTAAACTTTAGGTGCTGTCCCAAAATGTATCACTAAGATGAGAGATGTTGATTTCGGAGCATCATTTTTGAACAGGAGCTTCAACCGTTTTGTGGCATATGAGAAATTCCCTAAGCCCCGGACCTGTCGATTTTGGTCAAAAATGAAAATTTCAAAAGTGCCCCAATTTCTGCTTTAAACTTTAGGTGCTATCCCAAAATGTATCACTAAGGTGACAGAAGTTGATTTCGGAGCATCATTTTTGAACAGAAGCTACAACCGTTTTGTGGCATATGAGAAATTCCCTAAGCCCCGGACCTGTCGATCTTGGTCAAAAATGAAAATTTCAAAAGTGCCCCAATTTCTGCTTTAAACTTTAGGTACTATCCCAAAATGTATCACTAAGTTGACAGAAGTTGATTTCGGAGCATCATTTTTGAACAGAAGCTATAACCGTTTTGCGGCATATGAGAAAATCCCTAAGCCCCGGACCTGTCGATCTTGGTCAAAAATGAAAATTTCAAAAGTGCCCCAATTTCTGCTTTAAACTTTAGGTACTATCCCAAAATGTATCACTAAGGTGACAGAAGTTGATTTAGGAGCATCATTTTTGAACAGGAGCTTCAACCGTTTTGTGGCAAATAAGAAATTCCCTAAGCCCCGGACCTGTCGATCTTGGTCAAAAATGAAAATTTCAAAAGTGCCCCAATTTCTGCTTTAAACTTTAGGTGCTATCCCAAAATGTATCACTAAGGTGACAGAAGTTGATTTAGGAGCATCATTTTTGAACAGGAGCTTCAACCGTTTTGTGGCATATGAGAAAATCCCTAAGGCCCGGACCTGTCGATTTTGGTCAAAAATGAAAATTTTGAAAGTGCCCCAATTTCTGCTTTAAACTTTAGGTACTATCCCAAAATGTATCTCTAAGGTGACAGTAGTTGATTTCGGAGCATAATTTTTGAACAGGAGCTTCAACCGTTTTGTGGCATATGAGAAATTCCCTTAGCCCCGGACCTGTCGATTTTGGTCAAAAATGAAAATCTCAAAAGTGCCCCAATTTCTGCTTTAAACTTTAGGTACTATCCCAAAATGTATCACTAAGGTGACAGAAGTTGATTTCGGAGCATCATTTTTGAATAGGAGCTTCAACCGTTTTGTGGCATATGAGAAATTCCCTAAGCCCCGGACCTGTCGATTTTGGTCAAAAATGAAAATTTCAAAAGTGCCCCAATTTCTGCTTTAAACTTTATGTGCTATCCAAAAATGTATCACTAAGGTGACAGAAGTTGATTTAGGAGCATCATTTTTGAACAGGAGCTTCAACCGTTTTGTGGCATATGAGGAAATCTCTAAGGCCCGGACCTGTCGATTTTGGTCAAAAATGAAAATTTTGAAATTGCCCCAATTTCTGCTTTAAACTTTAGGTGCTATCCCAAAATGTATCACTAAGTTGACAGAAGTTGATTTCGCAGCAACATTTTTGAACAGAAGCTTCAACCGTTTTGTGGCATATGAGAAATTCCCTAAGCCCCGGACCTGTCGATTTTGGTCAAAAATGAAAATTTCAAAAGTGCCCCAATTTCTGCTTTAAACTTTAGGTGCTGTCCCAAAATGTATCACTAAGATGAGAGATGTTGATTTCGGAGCATCATTTTTGAACAGGAGCTTCAACCGTTTTGTGGCATATGAGAAATTCCCTAAGCCCCGGACCTGTCGATTTTGGTCAAAAATGAAAATTTCAAAAGTGCCCCAATTTCTGCTTTAAACTTTAGGTGCTATCCCAAAATGTATCACTAAGGTGACAGAAGTTGATTTCGGAGCATCATTTTTGAACAGAAGCTACAACCGTTTTGTGGCATATGAGAAATTCCCTAAGCCCCGGACCTGTCGATTTTGGTCAAAAATGAAAATTTCAAAAGTGCCCCAATTTCTGCTTTAAACTTTAGGTACTATCCCAAAATGTATCACTAAGTTGACAGAAGTTGATTTCGGAGCATCATTTTTGAACAGAAGCTATAACCGTTTTGCGGCATATGAGAAAATCCCTAAGCCCCGGACCTGTCGATCTTGGTCAAAAATGAAAATTTCAAAAGTGCCCCAATTTCTGCTTTAAACTTTAGGTACTATCCCAAAATGTATCACTAAGGTGACAGAAGTTGATTTAGGAGCATCATTTTTGAACAGGAGCTTCAACCGTTTTGTGGCATATAAGAAATTCCCTAAGCCCCGGACCTGTCGATCTTGGTCAAAAATGAAAATTTCAAAAGTGCCCCAATTTCTGCTTTAAACTTTAGGTGCTATCCCAAAATGTATCACTAAGGTGACAGAAGTTGATTTAGGAGCATCATTTTTGAACAGGAGCTTCAACCGTTTTGTGGCATATGAGAAAATCCCTAAGGCCCGGACCTGTCGATTTTGGTCAAAAATGAAAATTTTGAAAGTGCCCCAATTTCTGCTTTAAACTTTAGGTACTATCCCAAAATGTATCTCTAAGGTGACAGTAGTTGATTTCGGAGCATAATTTTTGAACAGGAGCTTCAACCGTTTTGTGGCATATGAGAAATTCCCTTAGCCCCGGACCTGTCGATTTTGGTCAAAAATGAAAATCTCAAAAGTGCCCCAATTTCTGCTTTAAACTTTAGGTACTATCCCAAAATGTATCACTAAGGTGACAGAAGTTGATTTCGGAGCATCATTTTTGAATAGGAGCTTCAACCGTTTTGTGGCATATGAGAAATTTCCTAAGCCCCGGATCTGTCGATTTTGGTCAAAAATGAAAATTTCAAAAGTGCCCCAATTTCTGCTTTAAACTTTAGGTACTTTCCCAAAATGTATCACTAAGTTGACAGAAGTTGATTTCGGAGCATCATTTTTGAACAGAAGCTTCAACCGTTTTTTGGCATATGAGAAATTCCCTAAGCCCCGGACCTGTCGATTTTGGTCAAAAATGAAAATCTCAAAAGTGCCCCAATTTCTGCTTTAAACTTTAGGTACTATCCCAAAATGTATCACTAAGTTGACAGAAGTTGATTTCGGAGCATCATTTTTGAACAGAAGCTTCAACCGTTTTTTGGCATATGAGAAATTCCCTAAGACCCGGACCTGTCGATTTTGGTCAAAAATGAAAATTTCAAAAGTGCCCCAATTTCTGCTTTAAACTTTAGGTGCTATCCCAAAATGTATCACTAAGGTGACAGAAGTTGATTTCGGAGCATCATTTTTGAACAGAAGCTTCAACCGATTTGTGGCATATGAGAAATTCCCTAAGCCCCGGACCTGTCGATTTTGGTCAAAAATGAAAATTTCAAAAGTGCCCCAATTTCTGCTTTAAACTTTAGGTGCTATCCCAAAATGTATCACTAAGGTGACAGAAGTTGATTTCGGAGCATCATTTTTGAACAGAAGCTTCAACCGATTTGTGGCATATGAGAAATTCCCTAAGCCCCGGACCTGTCGATTTTGGTCAAAAATGAAAATTTCAAAAGTGCCCCAATTTCTGCTTTAAACTTTAGGTGCTATCCCAAAATGTATCACTAAGGTGACAGAAGTTGATTTCGGAGCATCATTTTTGAACAGGAGCTTCAACCGTTTTGTGGCATATGAGAAATTCCCTAAGCCCCGGACCTGTCGATTTTGGTCAAAAATGAAAATTTCAAAAGTGCCCCAATTTCTGCTTTAAACTTTAGGTGCTATCCCAAAATGTATCACTAAGGTGACAGAAGTTGATTTCGGAGCATCATTTTTGAACAGAAGCTACAACCGTTTTGTGGCATATGAGAAATTCCCTAAGCCCCGGACCTGTCGATCTTGGTCAAAAATGAAAATTTCAAAAGTGCCCCAATTTCTGCTTTAAACTTTAGGTGCTATCCCAAAATGTATCACTAAGGTGACAGAAGTTGATTTCGGAGCATCATTTTTGAACAGGAGCTTCAACCGTTTTGTGGCATATGAGAAAATCCCTAAGGCCCGGACTTGTCGATTTTGGTCAAAAATGAAAATTTTGAAAGTGCCCCAATTTCTGCTTTAAACTTTAGGTACTATCCCAAAATGTATCACTAAGGTGACAGAAGTTGATTTCGGAGCATCATTTTTGAACAGGAGCTTCAACCGTTTTGTGGCATATAAGAAATTCCCTAAGCCCCGGACCTGTCGATTTTGGTCAAAAATGAAAATTTCAAAAGTGCCCAAATTTCTGCTTTAAACTTTAGGTACTATCCCAAAATGTATCACTAAGTTGACAGAAGTTGATTTCGGAGCATAATTTTTGAACAGGAGCTTCAACCGTTTTGTGGCATATGAGAAATTCCCTTAGCCCCGGACCTGTCGATTTTGGTCAAAAATGAAAATCTCAAAAGTGCCCCAATTTCTGCTTTAAACTTTAGGTACTATCCCAAAATGTATCACTAAGGTGACAGAAGTTGATTTCGGAGCATCATTTTTGAATAGGAGCTTCAACCGTTTTGTGGCATATGATACATTTCCTAAGCCCCGGATCTGTCGATTTTGGTCAAAAATGAAAATTTCAAAAGTGCCCCAATTTCTGCTTTAAACTTTAGGTACTTTCCCAAAATGTATCACTAAGTTGACAGAAGTTGATTTCGGAGCATCATTTTTGAACAGAAGCTTCAACCGTTTTTTGGCATATGAGAAATTCCCTAAGCCCCGGACCTGTCGATTTTGGTCAAAAATGAAAATCTCAAAAGTGCCCCAATTTCTGCTTTAAACTTTAGGTACTATCCCAAAATGTATCACTAAGTTGACAGAAGTTGATTTCGGAGCATCATTTTTGAACAGAAGCTTCAACCGTTTTTTGGCATATGAGAAATTCCCTAAGACCCGGACCTGTCGATTTTGGTCAAAAATGAAAATTTCAAAAGTGCCCCAATTTCTGCTTTAAACTTTAGGTGCTATCCCAAAATGTATCACTAAGGTGACAGAAGTTGATTTCGGAGCATCATTTTTGAATAGGAGCTTCAATCGTTTTGTGGCATATGAGAAATTCCCTAAGCCCCGGACCTGTCGATTTTGGTCAAAAATGAAAATTTCAAAAGTGCCCCAATTTCTGCTTTAAACTTTAGGTGCTATCCCAAAATGTATCACTAAGGTGACAGAAGTTGATTTCGGAGCATCATTTTTGAACAGAAGCTACAACCGTTTTGTGGCATATGAGAAATTCCCTAAGCCCCGGACCTGTCGATCTTGGTCAAAAATGAAAATTTCAAAAGTGCCCCAATTTCTGCTTTAAACTTTAGGTACTATCCCAAAATGTATCACTAAGTTGACAGAAGTTGATTTCGGAGCATCATTTTTGAACAGAAGCTTCAACCGTTTTGCGGCATATGAGAAAATCCCTAAGCCCCGGACCTGTCGATCTTGGTCAAAAATGAAAATTTCAAAAGTGCCCCAATTTCTGCTTTAAACTTTAGGTGCTATCCCAAAATGTATCACTAAGGTGACAGAAGTTGATTTAGGAGCATCATTTTTGAACAGGAGCTTCAACCGTTTTGTGGCATATGAGAAAATCCCTAAGGCCCGGACCTGTCGATTTTGGTCAAAAATGAAAATTTTGAAAGTGCCCCAATTTCTGCTTTAAACTTTAGGTACTATCCCAAAATGTATCTCTAAGGTGACAGTAGTTGATTTCGGAGCATAATTTTTGAACATGAGCTTCAACCGTTTTGTGGCATATGAGAAATTCCCTTAGCCCTGGACCTGTCGATTTTGGTCAAAAATGAAAATCTCAAAAGTGCCCCAATTTCTGCTTTAAACTTTAGGTACTATCCCAAAATGTATCACTAAGGTGACAGAAGTTGATTTTGGAGCATCATTTTTGAATAGGAGCTTCAACCGTTTTGTGGCATATGAGAAATTTCCTAAGCCCCGGACCTGTCGATTTTGGTCAAAAATGAAAATTTCAAAAGTGCCCCAATTTCTGCTTTAAACTTTAGGTACTATCCCAAAATGTATCACTAAGTTGACAGAAGTTGATTTCGGAGCATCATTTTTGAACAGAAGCTTCAACCGTTTTTTGGCATATGAGAAATTCCCTTAGCCCTGGACCTGTCGATTTTGGTCAAAAATGAAAATTTCAAAAGTGCCCCAATTTCTGCTTTAAACTTTAGGTACTTTCCCAAAATGTATCACTAAGTTGACAGAAGTTGATTTCGGAGCATCATTTTTGAACAGAAGCTTCAACCGTTTTTTGGCATATGAGAAATTCCCTTAGCCCTGGACCTGTCGATTTTGGTCAAAAATGAAAATTTCAAAAGTGCCCCAATTTCTGCTTTAAACTTTAGGTACTATCCCAAAATATATCACTAAGTTGACAGAAGTTGATTTCGGAGCATCATTTTTGAACAGAAGCTTCAACCGTTTTTTGGCATATGAGAAATTCCCTAAGCCCCGGACCTGTCGATTTTGGTCAAAAATGAAAATTTCAAAAGTGCCCCAATTTCTGCTTTAAACTTTAGGTGCTGTCCCAAAATGTATCACTAAGATGAGAGATGTTGATTTCGGAGCATCATTTTTGAACAGGAGCTTCAACCGTTTTGTGGCATATGAGAAATTCCCTAAGAGTCGGACCTGTCGATTTTGGTCAAAAATGAAAATTTCAAAAGTGCCCCAATTTCTGCTTTAAACTTTAGGTGCTATCCCAAAATGTATCACTAAGGTGACAGAAGTTGATTTCGGAGCATCATTTTTGAACAGAAGCTACAACCGTTTTGTGGCATATGAGAAATTCCCTAAGCCCCGGACCTGTCGATCTTGGTCAAAAATGAAAATTTCAAAAGTGCCCCAATTTCTGCTTTAAACTTTAGGTGCTATCCCAAAATGTATCACTAAGGTGACAGAAGTTGATTTCGGAGCATCATTTTTGAACAGGAGCTTCAACCGTTTTGTGGCATATGAGAAAATCCCTAAGGCCCGGACTTGTCGATTTTGGTCAAAAATGAAAATTTTGAAAGTGCCCCAATTTCTGCTTTAAACTTTAGGTACTATCCCAAAATGTATCACTAAGGTGACAGAAGTTGATTTCGGAGCATCATTTTTGAACAGGAGCTTCAACCGTTTTGTGGCATATGAGAAATTCCCTAAGCCCCGGACCTGTCGATTTTGGTCAAAAATGAAAATTTCAAAAGTGCCCAAATTTCTGCTTTAAACTTTAGGTACTATCCCAAAATGTATCACTAAGTTGACAGAAGTTGATTTCGGAGCATAATTTTTGAACAGGAGCTTCAACCGTTTTGTGGCATATGAGAAATTCCCTTAGCCCCGGACCTGTCGATTTTGGTAAAAAATGAAAATCTCAAAAGTGCCCCAATTTCTGCTTTAAACTTTAGGTACTATCCCAAAATGTATCACTAAGGTGACAGAAGTTGATTTCGGAGCATCATTTTTGAATAGGAGCTTCAACCGTTTTGTGGCATATGATACATTTCCTAAGCCCCGGATCTGTCGATTTTGGTCAAAAATGAAAATTTCAAAAGTGCCCCAATTTCTGCTTTAAACTTTAGGTACTTTCCCAAAATGTATCACTAAGTTGACAGAAGTTGATTTCGGAGCATCATTTTTGAACAGAAGCTTCAACCGTTTTTTGGCATATGAGAAATTCCCTAAGCCCCGGACCTGTCGATTTTGGTCAAAAATGAAAATCTCAAAAGTGCCCCAATTTCTGCTTTAAACTTTAGGTACTATCCCAAAATGTATCACTAAGTTGACAGAAGTTGATTTCGGAGCATCATTTTTGAACAGAAGCTTCAACCGTTTTTTGGCATATGAGAAATTCCCTAAGACCCGGACCTGTCGATTTTGGTCAAAAATGAAAATTTCAAAAGTGCCCCAATTTCTGCTTTAAACTTTAGGTGCTATCCCAAAATGTATCACTAAGGTGACAGAAGTTGATTTCGGAGCATCATTTTTGAACAGAAGCTTCAACCGATTTGTGGCATATGAGAAATTCCCTAAGCCCCGGACCTGTCGATTTTGGTCAAAAATGAAAATTTCAAAAGTGCCCCAATTTCTGCTTTAAACTTTAGGTGCTATCCCAAAATGTATCACTAAGGTGACAGAAGTTGATTTCGGAGCATCATTTTTGAACAGGAGCTTCAACCGTTTTGTGGCATATGAGAAAATCCCTAAGGCCCGGACTTGTCGATTTTGGTCAAAAATGAAAATTTCAAAAGTGCCCCAATTTCTGCTTTAAACTTTAGGTACTATCCCAAAATGTATCTCTAAGGTGACAGCAGTTGATTTCGGAGCATCATTTTTGAACAGGAGCTTCAACCGTTTTGTGGCATATGAGAAATTCCCTAAGCCCCGGACCTGTCGATTTTGGTCAAAAATTAAAATCTCAAAAGTGCCCCAATTTCTGCTTTAAACTTTAGGTACTATCCCAAAATGTATCTCTAAGGTGACAGAAGTTGATTTCGGAGCATCATTTTTGAACAGGAGCTTCAACCGTTTTGTGGCATATGAGAAAATCCCTAAGGCCCGGACTTGTCGATTTTGGTCAAAAATGAAAATTTCAAAAGTGCCCCAATTTCTGCTTTAAACTTTAGGTACTATCCCAAAATGTATCTCTAAGGTGACAGCAGTTGATTTCGGAGCATCATTTTTGAACAGGAGCTTCAACCGTTTTGTGGCATATGAGAAATTCCCTAAGCCCCGGACCTGTCGATTTTGGTCAAAAATTAAAATCTCAAAAGTGCCCCAATTTCTGCTTTAAACTTTAGGTACTATCCCAAAATGTATCACTAAGTTGACAGAAGTTGATTTCGGAGCATAATTTTTGAACAGGAGCTTCAACCGTTTTGTGGCATATGAGAAATTCCCTTAGCCCCGGATCTGTCGATTTTGGTCAAAAATGAAAATCTCAAAAGTGCCCCAATTTCTGCTTTAAACTTTAGGTACTATCCCAAAATGTATCACTAAGGTGACAGAAGTTGATTTCGGAGCATCATTTTTGAATAGGAGCTTCAACCGTTTTGTGGCATATGATACATTTCCTAAGCCCCGGATCTGTCGATTTTGGTCAAAAATGAAAATTTCAAAAGTGCCCCAATTTCTGCTTTAAACTTTAGGTACTTTCCCAAAATGTATCACTAAGTTGACAGAAGTTGATTTCGGAGCATCATTTTTGAACAGAAGCTTCAACCGTTTTTTGGCATATGAGAAATTCCCTAAGCCCCGGACCTGTCGATTTTGGTCAAAAATGAAAATCTCAAAAGTGCCCCAATTTCTGCTTTAAACTTTAGGTACTATCCCAAAATGTATCACTAAGTTGACAGAAGTTGATTTCGGAGCATCATTTTTGAACAGAAGCTTCAACCGTTTTTTGGCATATGAGAAATTCCCTAAGACCCGGACCTGTCGATTTTGGTCAAAAATGAAAATTTCAAAAGTGCCCCAATTTCTGCTTTAAACTTTAGGTGCTATCCCAAAATGTATCACTAAGGTGACAGAAGTTGATTTCGGAGCATCATTTTTGAACAGAAGCTTCAACCGATTTGTGGCATATGAGAAATTCCCTAAGCCCCGGACCTGTCGATTTTGGTCAAAAATGAAAATTTCAAAAGTGCCCCAATTTCTGCTTTAAACTTTAGGTGCTATCCCAAAATGTATCACTAAGGTGACAGAAGTTGATTTCGGAGCATCATTTTTGAACAGGAGCTTCAACCGTTTTGTGGCATATGAGAAAATCCCTAAGGCCCGGACTTGTCGATTTTGGTCAAAAATGAAAATTTCAAAAGTGCCCCAATTTCTGCTTTAAACTTTAGGTACTATCCCAAAATGTATCTCTAAGGTGACAGCAGTTGATTTCGGAGCATCATTTTTGAACAGGAGCTTCAACCGTTTTGTGGCATATGAGAAATTCCCTAAGCCCCGGACCTGTCGATTTTGGTCAAAAATTAAAATCTCAAAAGTGCCCCAATTTCTGCTTTAAACTTTAGGTACTATCCCAAAATGTATCACTAAGTTGACAGAAGTTGATTTCGGAGCATAATTTTTGAACAGGAGCTTCAACCGTTTTGTGGCATATGAGAAATTCCCTAAGCCCCGGACCTGTCGATTTTGGTCAAAAATGAAAATCTCAAAAGTGCCCCAATTTCTGCTTTAAACTTTAGGTACTATCCCAAAATGTATCACTAAGGTGACAGAAGTTGATTTCGGAGCATAATTTTTGAATAGGAGCTTCAACCGTTTTGTGGCATATGAGAAATTCCCTAAGCCCCGGACCTGTCGATTTTGGTCAAAAATGAAAATTTCAAAAGTGCCCCAATTTCTGCTTTAAACTTTAGGTGCTATCCCAAAATGTATCACTAAGGTGACAGAAGTTGATTTCGGAGCATCATTTTTGAACAGGAGCTTCAACCGTTTTGTGGCATATGAGAAAATCCCTAAGGCCCGGACTTGTCGATTTTGGTCAAAAATGAAAATTTCAAAAGTGCCCCAATTTCTGCTTTAAACTTTAGGTACTATCCCAAAATGTATCTCTAAGGTGACAGCAGTTGATTTCGGAGCATCATTTTTGAACAGGAGCTTCAACCGTTTTGTGGCATATGAGAAATTCCCTAAGCCCCGGACCTGTCGATTTTGGTCAAAAATTAAAATCTCAAAAGTGCCCCAATTTCTGCTTTAAACTTTAGGTACTATCCCAAAATGTATCACTAAGTTGACAGAAGTTGATTTCGGAGCATAATTTTTGAACAGGAGCTTCAACCGTTTTGTGGCATATGAGAAATTCCCTTAGCCCCGGATCTGTCGATTTTGGTCAAAAATGAAAATCTCAAAAGTGCCCCAATTTCTGCTTTAAACTTTAGGTACTATCCCAAAATGTATCACTAAGGTGACAGAAGTTGATTTCGGAGCATCATTTTTGAATAGGAGCTTCAACCGTTTTGTGGCATATGATACATTTCCTAAGCCCCGGATCTGTCGATTTTGGTCAAAAATGAAAATTTCAAAAGTGCCCCAATTTCTGCTTTAAACTTTAGGTACTTTCCCAAAATGTATCACTAAGTTGACAGAAGTTGATTTCGGAGCATCATTTTTGAACAGAAGCTTCAACCGTTTTTTGGCATATGAGAAATTCCCTAAGCCCCGGACCTGTCGATTTTGGTCAAAAATGAAAATCTCAAAAGTGCCCCAATTTCTGCTTTAAACTTTAGGTACTATCCCAAAATGTATCACTAAGTTGACAGAAGTTGATTTCGGAGCATCATTTTTGAACAGAAGCTTCAACCGTTTTTTGGCATATGAGAAATTCCCTAAGACCCGGACCTGTCGATTTTGGTCAAAAATGAAAATTTCAAAAGTGCCCCAATTTCTGCTTTAAACTTTAGGTGCTATCCCAAAATGTATCACTAAGGTGACAGAAGTTGATTTCGGAGCATCATTTTTGAACAGAAGCTTCAACCGATTTGTGGCATATGAGAAATTCCCTAAGCCCCGGACCTGTCGATTTTGGTCAAAAATGAAAATTTCAAAAGTGCCCCAATTTCTGCTTTAAACTTTAGGTGCTATCCCAAAATGTATCACT
Organism: Pseudophryne corroboree; assembly: GCF_028390025.1. Lineage (NCBI taxonomy): Eukaryota > Metazoa > Chordata > Amphibia > Anura > Myobatrachidae > Pseudophryne > Pseudophryne corroboree. The sequence goes on from NW_026967722.1 coordinate 149,956, forward strand.
AAGGTGACAGAAGTTGATTTCGGAGCATCATTTTTGAACAGGAGCTTCAACCGTTTTGTGGCATATGAGAAAATCCCTAAGGCCCGGACTTGTCGATTTTGGTCAAAAATGAAAATTTCAAAAGTGCCCCAATTTCTGCTTTAAACTTTAGGTACTATCCCAAAATGTATCTCTAAGGTGACAGCAGTTGATTTCGGAGCATCATTTTTGAACAGGAGCTTCAACCGTTTTGTGGCATATGAGAAATTCCCTAAGCCCCGGACCTGTCGATTTTGGTCAAAAATTAAAATCTCAAAAGTGCCCCAATTTCTGCTTTAAACTTTAGGTACTATCCCAAAATGTATCTCTAAGGTGACAGAAGTTGATTTCGGAGCATCATTTTTGAACAGGAGCTTCAACCGTTTTGTGGCATATGAGAAAATCCCTAAGGCCCGGACTTGTCGATTTTGGTCAAAAATGAAAATTTCAAAAGTGCCCCAATTTCTGCTTTAAACTTTAGGTACTATCCCAAAATGTATCTCTAAGGTGACAGCAGTTGATTTCGGAGCATCATTTTTGAACAGGAGCTTCAACCGTTTTGTGGCATATGAGAAATTCCCTAAGCCCCGGACCTGTCGATTTTGGTCAAAAATTAAAATCTCAAAAGTGCCCCAATTTCTGCTTTAAACTTTAGGTACTATCCCAAAATGTATCACTAACTTGACAGAAGTTGATTTCGGAGCATAATTTTTGAACAGGAGCTTCAACCGTTTTGTGGCATATGAGAAATTCCCTTAGCCCCGGATCTGTCGATTTTGGTCAAAAATGAAAATCTCAAAAGTGCCCCAATTTCTGCTTTAAACTTTAGGTACTATCCCAAAATGTATCACTAAGGTGACAGAAGTTGATTTCGGAGCATCATTTTTGAATAGGAGCTTCAACCGTTTTGTGGCATATGATACATTTCCTAAGCCCCGGATCTGTCGATTTTGGTCAAAAATGAAAATTTCAAAAGTGCCCCAATTTCTGCTTTAAACTTTAGGTACTTTCCCAAAATGTATCACTAAGTTGACAGAAGTTGATTTCGGAGCATCATTTTTGAACAGAAGCTTCAACCGTTTTTTGGCATATGAGAAATTCCCTAAGCCCCGGACCTGTCGATTTTGGTCAAAAATGAAAATCTCAAAAGTGCCCCAATTTCTGCTTTAAACTTTAGGTACTATCCCAAAATGTATCACTAAGTTGACAGAAGTTGATTTCGGAGCATCATTTTTGAACAGAAGCTTCAACCGTTTTTTGGCATATGAGAAATTCCCTAAGACCCGGACCTGTCGATTTTGGTCAAAAATGAAAATTTCAAAAGTGCCCCAATTTCTGCTTTAAACTTTAGGTGCTATCCCAAAATGTATCACTAAGGTGACAGAAGTTGATTTCGGAGCATCATTTTTGAACAGAAGCTTCAACCGATTTGTGGCATATGAGAAATTCCCTAAGCCCCGGACCTGTCGATTTTGGTCAAAAATGAAAATTTCAAAAGTGCCCCAATTTCTGCTTTAAACTTTAGGTGCTATCCCAAAATGTATCACTAAGGTGACAGAAGTTGATTTCGGAGCATCATTTTTGAACAGGAGCTTCAACCGTTTTGTGGCATATGAGAAAATCCCTAAGGCCCGGACTTGTCGATTTTGGTCAAAAATGAAAATTTCAAAAGTGCCCCAATTTCTGCTTTAAACTTTAGGTACTATCCCAAAATGTATCTCTAAGGTGACAGCAGTTGATTTCGGAGCATCATTTTTGAACAGGAGCTTCAACCGTTTTGTGGCATATGAGAAATTCCCTAAGCCCCGGACCTGTCGATTTTGGTCAAAAATTAAAATCTCAAAAGTGCCCCAATTTCTGCTTTAAACTTTAGGTACTATCCCAAAATGTATCACTAAGTTGACAGAAGTTGATTTCGGAGCATAATTTTTGAACAGGAGCTTCAACCGTTTTGTGGCATATGAGAAATTCCCTAAGCCCCGGACCTGTCGATTTTGGTCAAAAATGAAAATCTCAAAAGTGCCCCAATTTCTGCTTTAAACTTTAGGTACTATCCCAAAATGTATCACTAAGGTGACAGAAGTTGATTTCGGAGCATCATTTTTGAATAGGAGCTTCAACCGTTTTGTGGCATATGAGAAATTCCCTAAGCCCCGGACCTGTCGATTTTGGTCAAAAATGAAAATTTCAAAAGTGCCCCAATTTCTGCTTTAAACTTTAGGTGCTATCCCAAAATGTATCACTAAGGTGACAGAAGTTGATTTCGGAGCATCATTTTTGAACAGGAGCTTCAACCGTTTTGTGGCATATGAGAAAATCCCTAAGGCCCGGACCTGTCGATTTTGGTCAAAAATGAAAATTTTGAAAGTGCCCCAATTTCTGCTTTAAACTTTAGGTACTATCCCAAAATGTATCTCTAAGGTGACAGAAGTTGATTTCGGAGCATCATTTTTGAACAGGAGCTTCAACCGTTTTGTGGCATATGAGAAATTCCCTAAGCCCCGGACCTGTCGATTTTGGTCAAAAATGAAAATTTCAAAAGTGCCCCAATTTCTGCTTTAAACTTTAGGTGCTGTCCCAAAATGTATCACTAAGATGAGAGATGTTGATTTCGGAGCATCATTTTTGAACAGAAGCTACAACCGTTTTGTGGCATATGAGAAATTCCCTAAGCCCCGGACCTGTCGATCTTGGTCAAAAATGAAAATTTCAAAAGTGCCCCAATTTCTGCTTTAAACTTTAGGTACTATCCCAAAATGTATCACTAAGTTGACAGAAGTTGATTTCGGAGCATCATTTTTGAACAGAAGCTTCAACCGTTTTGCGGCATATGAGAAAATCCCTAAGGCCCGGACCTGTCGATTTTGGTCAAAAATCAAAATTTTGAAAGTGCCCCAATTTCTGCTTTAAACTTTAGGTACTATCCCAAAATGTATCTCTAAGGTGACAGTAGTTGATTTCGGAGCATAATTTTTGAACAGGAGCTTCAACCGTTTTGTGGCATATGAGAAATTCCCTTAGCCCTGGACCTGTCGATTTTGGTCAAAAATGAAAATCTCAAAAGTGCCCCAATTTCTGCTTTAAACTTTAGGTACTATCCCAAAATGTATCACTAAGGTGACAGAAGTTGATTTCGGAGCATCATTTTTGAATAGGAGCTTCAACCGTTTTGTGGCATATGAGAAATTCCCTAAGCCCCGGATCTGTCGATTTTGGTCAAAAATGAAAATTTCAAAAGTGCCCCAATTTCTGCTTTAAACTTTAGGTACTTTCCCAAAATGTATCACTAAGTTGACACAAGTTGATTTCGGAGCATCATTTTTGAACAGAAGCTTCAACCGTTTTTTGGCATATGAGAAATTCCCTAAGCCCCGGACCTGTCGATTTTGGTCAAAAATGAAAATCTCAAAAGTGCCCCAATTTCTGCTTTAAACTTTAGGTACTATCCCAAAATGTATCACTAAGTTGACAGAAGTTGATTTCGGAGCATCATTTTTGAACAGAAGCTTCAACCGTTTTTTGGCATATGAGAAATTCCGTAAGCCCCGGACCTGTCGATTTTGGTCAAAAATGAAAATTTCAAAAGTGCCCCAATTTCTGCTTTAAACTTTAGGTGCTATCCCAAAATGTATCACTAAGGTGACAGAAGTTGATTTCGGAGCATCATTTTTGAACAGAAGCTTCAACCGATTTGTGGCATATGAGAAATTCCCTAAGCCCCGGACCTGTCGATTTTGGTCAAAAATGAAAATTTCAAAAGTGCCCCAATTTCTGCTTTAAACTTTAGGTGCTATCCCAAAATGTATCACTAAGGTGACAGAAGTTGATTTCGGAGCATCATTTTTGAACAGGAGCTTCAACCGTTTTGTGGCATATGAGAAAATCCCTAAGGCCCGGACTTGTCGATTTTGGTCAAAAATGAAAATTTTGAAAGTGCCCAAATTTCTGCTTTAAACTTTAGGTACTATCCCAAAATGTATCACTAAGTTGACAGAAGTTGATTTCGGAGCATAATTTTTGAACAGGAGCTTCAACCGTTTTGTGGCATATGAGAAATTCCCTTAGCCCCGGACCTGTCGATTTTGGTCAAAAATGAAAATCTCAAAAGTGCCCCAATTTCTGCTTTAAACTTTAGGTACTATCCCAAAATGTATCACTAAGGTGACAGAAGTTGATTTCGGAGCATCATTTTTGAATAGGAGCTTCAACCGTTTTGTGGCATATGATACATTTCCTAAGCCCCGGATCTGTCGATTTTGGTCAAAAATGAAAATTTCAAAAGTGCCCCAATTTCTGCTTTAAACTTTAGGTACTTTCCCAAAATGTATCACTAAGTTGACAGAAGTTGATTTCGGAGCATCATTTTTGAACAGAAGCTTCAACCGTTTTTTGGCATATGAGAAATTCCCTAAGCCCCGGACCTGTCGATTTTGGTCAAAAATGAAAATCTCAAAAGTGCCCCAATTTCTGCTTTAAACTTTAGGTACTATCCCAAAATGTATCACTAAGTTGACAGAAGTTGATTTCGGAGCATCATTTTTGAACAGAAGCTTCAACCGTTTTTTGGCATATGAGAAATTCCCTAAGACCCGGACCTGTCGATTTTGGTCAAAAATGAAAATTTCAAAAGTGCCCCAATTTCTGCTTTAAACTTTAGGTGCTATCCCAAAATGTATCACTAAGGTGACAGAAGTTGATTTCGGAGCATCATTTTTGAACAGAAGCTTCAACCGATTTGTGGCATATGAGAAATTCCCTAAGCCCCGGACCTGTCGATTTTGGTCAAAAATGAAAATTTCAAAAGTGCCCCAATTTCTGCTTTAAACTTTAGGTGCTATCCCAAAATGTATCACTAAGGTGACAGAAGTTGATTTCGGAGCATCATTTTTGAACAGGAGCTTCAACCGTTTTGTGGCATATGAGAAAATCCCTAAGGCCCGGACTTGTCGATTTTGGTCAAAAATGAAAATTTCAAAAGTGCCCCAATTTCTGCTTTAAACTTTAGGTACTATCCCAAAATGTATCTCTAAGGTGACAGCAGTTGATTTCGGAGCATCATTTTTGAACAGGAGCTTCAACCGTTTTGTGGCATATGAGAAATTCCCTAAGCCCCGGACCTGTCGATTTTGGTCAAAAATTAAAATCTCAAAAGTGCCCCAATTTCTGCTTTAAACTTTAGGTACTATCCCAAAATGTATCACTAAGTTGACAGAAGTTGATTTCGGAGCATAATTTTTGAACAGGAGCTTCAACCGTTTTGTGGCATATGAGAAATTCCCTTAGCCCCGGATCTGTCGATTTTGGTCAAAAATGAAAATCTCAAAAGTGCCCCAATTTCTGCTTTAAACTTTAGGTACTATCCCAAAATGTATCACTAAGGTGACAGAAGTTGATTTCGGAGCATCATTTTTGAATAGGAGCTTCAACCGTTTTGTGGCATATGAGAAATTCCCTAAGCCCCGGACCTGTCGATTTTGGTCAAAAATGAAAATCTCAAAAGTGCCCCAATTTCTGCTTTAAACTTTAGGTACTATCCCAAAATGTATCACTAAGGTGACAGAAGTTGATTTCGGAGCATCATTTTTGAATAGGAGCTTCAACCGTTTTGTGGCATATGAGAAATTCCCTAAGCCCCGGACCTGTCGATTTTGGTCAAAAATGAAAATTTCAAAAGTGCCCCAATTTCTGCTTTAAACTTTAGGTGCTATCCCAAAATGTATCACTAAGGTGACAGAAGTTGATTTCGGAGCATCATTTTTGAACAGGAGCTTCAACCGTTTTGTGGCATATGAGAAAATCCCTAAGGCCCGGACCTGTCGATTTTGGTCAAAAATGAAAATTTTGAAAGTGCCCCAATTTCTGCTTTAAACTTTAGGTACTATCCCAAAATGTATCTCTAAGGTGACAGAAGTTGATTTCGGAGCATCATTTTTGAACAGGAGCTTCAACCGTTTTGTGGCATATGAGAAATTCCCTAAGCCCCGGACCTGTCGATTTTGGTCAAAAATGAAAATTTCAAAAGTGCCCCAATTTCTGCTTTAAACTTTAGGTGCTGTCCCAAAATGTATCACTAAGATGAGAGATGTTGATTTCGGAGCATCATTTTTGAACAGAAGCTACAACCGTTTTGCGGCATATGAGAAAATCCCTAAGGCCCGGACCTGTCGATTTTGGTCAAAAATGAAAATTTTGAAAGTGCCCCAATTTCTGCTTTAAACTTTAGGTACTATCCCAAAATGTATCTCTAAGGTGACAGTAGTTGATTTCGGAGCATAATTTTTGAACAGGAGCTTCAACCGTTTTGTGGCATATGAGAAATTCCCTTAGCCCTGGACCTGTCGATTTTGGTCAAAAATGAAAATCTCAAAAGTGCCCCAATTTCTGCTTTAAACTTTAGGTACTATCCCAAAATGTATCACTAAGGTGACAGAAGTTGATTTCGGAGCATCATTTTTGAATAGGAGCTTCAACCGTTTTGTGGCATATGAGAAATTCCCTAAGCCCCGGATCTGTCGATTTTGGTCAAAAATGAAAATTTCAAAAGTGCCCCAATTTCTGCTTTAAACTTTAGGTACTTTCCCAAAATGTATCACTAAGTTGACACAAGTTGATTTCGGAGCATCATTTTTGAACAGAAGCTTCAACCGTTTTTTGGCATATGAGAAATTCCCTAAGCCCCGGACCTGTCGATTTTGGTCAAAAATGAAAATCTCAAAAGTGCCCCAATTTCTGCTTTAAACTTTAGGTACTATCCCAAAATGTATCACTAAGTTGACAGAAGTTGATTTCGGAGCATCATTTTTGAACAGAAGCTTCAACCGTTTTTTGGCATATGAGAAATTCCGTAAGCCCCGGACCTGTCGATTTTGGTCAAAAATGAAAATTTCAAAAGTGCCCCAATTTCTGCTTTAAACTTTAGGTGCTATCCCAAAATGTATCACTAAGGTGACAGAAGTTGATTTCGGAGCATCATTTTTGAACAGAAGCTTCAACCGATTTGTGGCATATGAGAAATTCCCTAAGCCCCGGACCTGTCGATTTTGGTCAAAAATGAAAATTTCAAAAGTGCCCCAATTTCTGCTTTAAACTTTAGGTGCTATCCCAAAATGTATCACTAAGGTGACAGAAGTTGATTTCGGAGCATCATTTTTGAACAGGAGCTTCAACCGTTTTGTGGCATATGAGAAAATCCCTAAGGCCCGGACTTGTCGATTTTGGTCAAAAATGAAAATTTTGAAAGTGCCCCAATTTCTGCTTTAAACTTTAGGTACTATCCCAAAATGTATCACTAAGGTGACAGAAGTTGATTTCGGAGCATCATTTTTGAACAGGAGCTTCAACCGTTTTGTGGCATATGAGAAATTCCCTAAGCCCCGGACCTGTCGATTTTGGTCAAAAATGAAAATTTCAAAAGTGCCCAAATTTCTGCTTTAAACTTTAGGTACTATCCCAAAATGTATCACTAAGTTGACAGAAGTTGATTTCGGAGCATAATTTTTGAACAGGAGCTTCAACCGTTTTGTGGCATATGAGAAATTCCCTTAGCCCCGGACCTGTCGATTTTGGTCAAAAATGAAAATCTCAAAAGTGCCCCAATTTCTGCTTTAAACTTTAGGTACTATCCCAAAATGTATCACTAAGGTGACAGAAGTTGATTTCGGAGCATCATTTTTGAATAGGAGCTTCAACCGTTTTGTGGCATATGAGAAATTCCCTAAGCCCCGGACCTGTCGATTTTGGTCAAAAATGAAAATCTCAAAAGTGCCCCAATTTCTGCTTTAAACTTTAGGTACTATCCCAAAATGTATCACTAAGGTGACAGAAGTTGATTTCGGAGCATCATTTTTGAATAGGAGCTTCAACCGTTTTGTGGCATATGAGAAATTCCCTAAGCCCCGGACCTGTCGATCTTGGTCAAAAATGAAAATTTCAAAAGTGCCCCAATTTCTGCTTTAAACTTTAGGTGCTATCCCAAAATGTATCACTAAGGTGACAGAAGTTGATTTAGGAGCATCATTTTTGAACAGGAGCTTCAACCGTTTTGTGGCATATAAGAAATTCCCTAAGCCCCGGACCTGTCGATCTTGGTCAAAAATGAAAATTTCAAAAGTGCCCCAATTTCTGCTTTAAACTTTAGGTGCTATCCCAAAATGTATCACTAAGGTGACAGAAGTTGATTTAGGAGCATCATTTTTGAACAGGAGCTTCAACCGTTTTGTGGCATATGAGAAAATCCCTAAGGCCCGGACCTGTCGATTTTGGTCAAAAATGAAAATTTTGAAAGTGCCCCAATTTCTGCTTTAAACTTTAGGTACTATCCCAAAATGTATCTCTAAGGTGACAGTAGTTGATTTCGGAGCATAATTTTTGAACAGGAGCTTCAACCGTTTTGTGGCATATGAGAAATTCCCTTAGCCCCGGACCTGTCGATTTTGGTCAAAAATGAAAATCTCAAAAGTGCCCCAATTTCTGCTTTAAACTTTAGGTACTATCCCAAAATGTATCACTAAGGTGACAGAAGTTGATTTCGGAGCATCATTTTTGAATAGGAGCTTCAACCGTTTTGTGGCATATGAGAAATTTCCTAAGCCCCGGATCTGTCGATTTTGGTCAAAAATTAAAATCTCAAAAGTGCCCCAATTTCTGCTTTAAACTTTAGGTACTATCCCAAAATGTATCTCTAAGGTGACAGAAGTTGATTTCGGAGCATCATTTTTGAACAGGAGCTTCAACCGTTTTGTGGCATATGAGAAATTCCCTAAGCCCCGGACCTGTCGATTTTGGTCAAAAATTAAAATCTCAAAAGTGCCCCAATTTCTGCTTTAAACTTTAGGTACTATCCCAAAATGTATCACTAAGGTGACAGAAGTTGATTTCGGAGCATCATTTTTGAACAGGAGCTTCAACCGTTTTGTGGCATATGAGAAATTCCCTAAGCCCCGGACCTGTCGATTTTGGTCAAAAATGAAAATTTCAAAAGTGCCCCAATTTCTGCTTTAAACTTTAGGTACTATCCCAAAATGTATCACTAAGTTGACAGAAGTTGATTTCGGAGCATAATTTTTGAACAGGAGCTTCAACCGTTTTGTGGCATATGAGAAATTCCCTTAGCCCCGGACCTGTCGATTTTGGTCAAAAATGAAAATCTCAAAAGTGCCCCAATTTCTGCTTTAAACTTTAGGTACTATCCCAAAATGTATCACTAAGGTGACAGAAGTTGATTTCGGAGCATCATTTTTGAATAGGAGCTTCAACCGTTTTGTGGCATATGAGAAATTCCCTAAGCCCCGGACCTGTCGATTTTGGTCAAAAATGAAAATCTCAAAAGTGCCCCAATTTCTGCTTTAAACTTTAGGTACTATCCCAAAATGTATCACTAAGGTGACAGAAGTTGATTTCGGAGCATCATTTTTGAATAGGAGCTTCAACCGTTTTGTGGCATATGAGAAATTCCCTAAGCCCCGGACCTGTCGATTTTGGTCAAAAATGAAAATTTCAAAAGTGCCCCAATTTCTGCTTTAAACTTTAGGTGCTATCCCAAAATGTATCACTAAGGTGACAGAAGTTGATTTCGGAGCATCATTTTTGAACAGGAGCTTCAACCGTTTTGTGGCATATGAGAAATTCCCTAAGCCCCGGACCTGTCGATTTTGGTCAAAAATTAAAATCTCAAAAGTGCCCCAATTTCTGCTTTAAACTTTAGGTACTATCCCAAAATGTATCACTAAGGTGACAGAAGTTGATTTCGGAGCATCATTTTTGAACAGGAGCTTCAACCGTTTTGTGGCATATGAGAAATTCCCTAAGCCCCGGACCTGTCGATTTTGGTCAAAAATGAAAATTTCAAAAGTGCCCCAATTTCTGCTTTAAACTTTAGGTACTATCCCAAAATGTACAAAATGTATCACTAAGGTGACAGAAGTTGATTTCGGAGCATCATTTTTGAATAGGAGCTTCAACCGTTTTGTGGCATATGAGAAATTCCCTAAGCCCCGGACCTGTCGATTTTGGTCAAAAATGAAAATTTCAAAAGTGCCCCAATTTCTGCTTTAAACTTTAGGTGCTATCCCAAAATGTATCACTAAGGTGACAGAAGTTGATTTCGGAGCATCATTTTTGAACAGAAGCTACAACCGTTTTTTGGCATATGAGAAATTCCCTAAGCCCCGGACCTGTCGATCTTGGTCAAAAATGAAAATTTCAAAAGTGCCCCAATTTCTGCTTTAAACTTTAGGTGCTATCCCAAAATGTATCACTAAGGTGACAGAAGTTGATTTAGGAGCATCATTTTTGAACAGGAGCTTCAACCGTTTTGTGGCATATAAGAAATTCCCTAAGCCCCGGACCTGTCGATCTTGGTCAAAAATGAAAATTTCAAAAGTGCCCCAATTTCTGCTTTAAACTTTAGGTACTATCCCAAAATGTATCACTAAGGTGACAGAAGTTGATTTCGGAGCATCATTTGAACAGGAGTTTCAACCGTTTTGTGGCATATGAGAAATTCCCTAAGCCCCGGACCTGTCGATTTTGGTCAAAAATGAAAATTTCAAAAGTGCCCCAATTTCTGCTTTAAACTTTAGGTACTATCCCAAAATGTATCACTAAGGTGACAGAAGTTGATTTCGGAGCATCATTTTTGAACAGAAGCTTCAACCGATTTGTGGCATATGAGAAATTCCCTAAGCCCCGGACCTGTCGATTTTGGTCAAAAATGAAAATTTCAAAAGTGCCCCAATTTCTGCTTTAAACTTTAGGTGCTATCCCAAAATGTATCACTAAGGTGACAGAAGTTGATTTCGGAGCATCATTTTTGAACAGGAGCTTCAACCGTTTTGTGGCATATGAGAAAATCCCTAAGGCCCGGACTTGTCGATTTTGGTCAAAAATGAAAATTTTGAAAGTGCCCCAATTTCTGCTTTAAACTTTAGGTACTATCCCAAAATGTATCTCTAAGGTGACAGAAGTTGATTTCGGAGCATCATTTTTGAACAGGAGCTTCAACCGTTTTGTGGCATATGAGAAATTCCCTAAGCCCCGGACCTGTCGATTTTGGTCAAAAATTAAAATCTCAAAAGTGCCCCAATTTCTGCTTTAAACTTTAGGTACTATCCCAAAATGTATCACTAAGGTGACAGAAGTTGATTTCGGAGCATCATTTTTGAACAGGAGCTTCAACCGTTTTGTGGCATATGAGAAATTCCCTAAGCCCCGGACCTGTCGATTTTGGTCAAAAATGAAAATTTCAAAAGTGCCCCAATTTCTGCTTTAAACTTTAGGTACTATCCCAAAATGTACAAAATGTATCACTAAGGTGACAGAAGTTGATTTCGGAGCATCATTTTTGAATAGGAGCTTCAACCGTTTTGTGGCATATGAGAAATTCCCTAAGCCCCGGACCTGTCGATTTTGGTCAAAAATGAAAATTTCAAAAGTGCCCCAATTTCTGCTTTAAACTTTAGGTGCTATCCCAAAATGTATCACTAAGGTGACAGAAGTTGATTTCGGAGCATCATTTTTGAACAGAAGCTACAACCGTTTTTTGGCATATGAGAAATTCCCTAAGCCCCGGACCTGTCGATCTTGGTCAAAAATGAAAATTTCAAAAGTGCCCCAATTTCTGCTTTAAACTTTAGGTGCTATCCCAAAATGTATCACTAAGGTGACAGAAGTTGATTTAGGAGCATCATTTTTGAACAGGAGCTTCAACCGTTTTGTGGCATATGAGAAATTCCCTTAGCCCTGGACCTGTCGATTTTGGTCAAAAATGAAAATCTCAAAAGTGCCCCAATTTCTGCTTTAAACTTTAGGTACTATCCCAAAATGTATCACTAAGGTGACAGAAGTTGATTTCGGAGCATCATTTTTGAATAGGAGCTTCAACCGTTTTGTGGCATATGAGAAATTCCCTAAGCCCCGGACCTGTCGATTTTGGTCAAAAATGAAAATCTCAAAAGTGCCCCAATTTCTGCTTTAAACTTTAGGTACTATCCCAAAATGTATCACTAAGGTGACAGAAGTTGATTTCGGAGCATCATTTTTGAATAGGAGCTTCAACCGTTTTGTGGCATATGAGAAATTCCCTAAGCCCCGGACCTGTCGATTTTGGTCAAAAATGAAAATTTCAAAAGTGCCCCAATTTCTGCTTTAAACTTTAGGTGCTATCCCAAAATGTATCACTAAGGTGACAGAAGTTGATTTCGGAGCATCATTTTTGAACAGGAGCTTCAACCGTTTTGTGGCATATGAGAAAATCCCTAAGGCCCGGACCTGTCGATTTTGGTCAAAAATGAAAATTTTGAAAGTGCCCCAATTTCTGCTTTAAACTTTAGGTACTATCCCAAAATGTATCTCTAAGGTGACAGAAGTTGATTTCGGAGCATCATTTTTGAACAGGAGCTTCAACCGTTTTGTGGCATATGAGAAATTCCCTAAGCCCCGGACCTGTCGATTTTGGTCAAAAATTAAAATCTCAAAAGTGCCCCAATTTCTGCTTTAAACTTTAGGTACTATCCCAAAATGTATCACTAAGGTGACAGAAGTTGATTTCGGAGCATCATTTTTGAACAGGAGCTTCAACCGTTTTGTGGCATATGAGAAATTCCCTAAGCCCCGGACCTGTCGATTTTGGTCAAAAATGAAAATTTCAAAAGTGCCCCAATTTCTGCTTTAAACTTTAGGTACTATCCCAAAATGTACAAAATGTATCACTAAGGTGACAGAAGTTGATTTCGGAGCATCATTTTTGAATAGGAGCTTCAACCGTTTTGTGGCATATGAGAAATTCCCTAAGCCCCGGACCTGTCGATTTTGGTCAAAAATGAAAATTTCAAAAGTGCCCCAATTTCTGCTTTAAACTTTAGGTGCTATCCCAAAATGTATCACTAAGGTGACAGAAGTTGATTTCGGAGCATCATTTTTGAACAGAAGCTACAACCGTTTTTTGGCATATGAGAAATTCCCTAAGCCCCGGACCTGTCGATCTTGGTCAAAAATGAAAATTTCAAAAGTGCCCCAATTTCTGCTTTAAACTTTAGGTGCTATCCCAAATTGTATCACTAAGGTGACAGAAGTTGATTTAGGAGCATCATTTTTGAACAGGAGCTTCAACCGTTTTGTGGCATATAAGAAATTCCCTAAGCCCCGGACCTGTCGATCTTGGTCAAAAATGAAAATTTCAAAAGTGCCCCAATTTCTGCTTTAAACTTTAGGTGCTATCCCAAAATGTATCACTAAGGTGACAGAAGTTGATTTAGGAGCATCATTTTTGAACAGGAGCTTCAACCGTTTTGTGGCATATGAGAAAATCCCTAAGGCCCGGACCTGTCGATTTTGGTCAAAAATGAAAATTTCAAAAGTGCCCCAATTTCTGCTTTAAACTTTAGTTGCTATCCCAAAATGTATCACTAAGGTGACAGAAGTTGATTTCGGAGCATCATTTTTGAACAGGAGCTTCAACCGTTTTGTGGCATATGAGAAAATCCCTAAGGCCCGGACTTGTCGATTTTGGTCAAAAATGAAAATTTTGAAAGTGCCCCAATTTCTGCTTTAAACTTTAGGTACTATCCCAAAATGTATCTCTAAGGTGACAGAAGTTGATTTCGGAGCATCATTTTTGAACAGGAGCTTCAACCGTTTTGTGGCATATGAGAAATTCCCTAAGCCCCGGACCTGTCGATTTTGGTCAAAAATTAAAATCTCAAAAGTGCCCCAATTTCTGCTTTAAACTTTAGGTACTATCCCAAAATGTATCACTAAGGTGACAGAAGTTGATTTCGGAGCATCATTTTTGAACAGGAGTTTCAACCGTTTTGTGGCATATGAGAAATTCCCTAAGCCCCGGACCTGTCGATTTTGGTCAAAAATGAAAATTTCAAAAGTGCCCCAATTTCTGCTTTAAACTTTAGGTACTATCCCAAAATGTATCACTAAGGTGACAGAAGTTGATTTCGGAGCATCATTTTTGAACAGAAGCTTCAACCGATTTGTGGCATATGAGAAATTCCCTAAGCCCCGGACCTGTCGATTTTGGTCAAAAATGAAAATTTCAAAAGTGCCCCAATTTCTGCTTTAAACTTTAGGTGCTATCCCAAAATGTATCACTAAGGTGACAGAAGTTGATTTCGGAGCATCATTTTTGAACAGGAGCTTCAACCGTTTTGTGGCATATGAGAAAATCCCTAAGGCCCGGACTTGTCGATTTTGGTCAAAAATGAAAATTTTGAAAGTGCCCCAATTTCTGCTTTAAACTTTAGGTACTATCCCAAAATGTATCTCTAAGGTGACAGAAGTTGATTTCGGAGCATCATTTTTGAACAGGAGCTTCAACCGTTTTGTGGCATATGAGAAATTCCCTAAGCCCCGGACCTGTCGATTTTGGTCAAAAATTAAAATCTCAAAAGTGCCCCAATTTCTGCTTTAAACTTTAGGTACTATCCCAAAATGTATCACTAAGGTGACAGAAGTTGATTTCGGAGCATCATTTTTGAACAGGAGCTTCAACCGTTTTGTGGCATATGAGAAATTCCCTAAGCCCCGGACCTGTCGATTTTGGTCAAAAATGAAAATTTCAAAAGTGCCCCAATTTCTGCTTTAAACTTTAGGTACTATCCCAAAATGTACAAAATGTATCACTAAGGTGACAGAAGTTGATTTCGGAGCATCATTTTTGAATAGGAGCTTCAACCGTTTTGTGGCATATGAGAAATTCCCTAAGCCCCGGACCTGTCGATTTTGGTCAAAAATGAAAATTTCAAAAGTGCCCCAATTTCTGCTTTAAACTTTAGGTGCTATCCCAAAATGTATCACTAAGGTGACAGAAGTTGATTTCGGAGCATCATTTTTGAACAGAAGCTACAACCGTTTTTTGGCATATGAGAAATTCCCTAAGCCCCGGACCTGTCGATCTTGGTCAAAAATGAAAATTTCAAAAGTGCCCCAATTTCTGCTTTAAACTTTAGGTGCTATCCCAAAATGTATCACTAAGGTGACAGAAGTTGATTTAGGAGCATCATTTTTGAACAGGAGCTTCAACCGTTTTGTGGCATATAAGAAATTCCCTAAGCCCCGGACCTGTCGATCTTGGTCAAAAATGAAAATTTCAAAAGTGCCCCAATTTCTGCTTTAAACTTTAGGTGCTATCCCAAAATGTATCACTAAGGTGACAGAAGTTGATTTAGGAGCATCATTTTTGAACAGGAGCTTCAACCGTTTTGTGGCATATGAGAAAATCCCTAAGGCCCGGACCTGTCGATTTTGGTCAAAAATGAAAATTTCAAAAGTGCCCCAATTTCTGCTTTAAACTTTAGGTGCTATCCCAAAATGTATCACTAAGGTGACAGAAGTTGATTTCGGAGCATCATTTTTGAACAGGAGCTTCAACCGTTTTGTGGCATATGAGAAAATCCCTAAGGCCCGGACTTGTCGATTTTGGTCAAAAATGAAAATTTTGAAAGTGCCCCAATTTCTGCTTTAAACTTTAGGTACTATCCCAAAATGTATCTCTAAGGTGACAGAAGTTGATTTCGGAGCATCATTTTTGAACAGGAGCTTCAACCGTTTTGTGGCATATGAGAAATTCCCTAAACCCCGGACCTGTCGATTTTGGTCAAAAATTAAAATCTCAAAAGTGCCCCAATTTCTGCTTTAAACTTTAGGTACTATCCCAAAATGTATCACTAAGGTGACAGAAGTTGATTTCGGAGCATCATTTTTGAACAGGAGTTTCAACCGTTTTGTGGCATATGAGAAATTCCCTAAGCCCCGGACCTGTCGATTTTGGTCAAAAATGAAAATTTCAAAAGTGCCCCAATTTCTGCTTTAAACTTTAGGTACTATCCCAAAATGTATCACTAAGGTGACAGAAGTTGATTTCGGAGCATCATTTTTGAACAGAAGCTTCAACCGATTTGTGGCATATGAGAAATTCCCTAAGCCCCGGACCTGTCGATTTTGGTCAAAAATGAAAATTTCAAAAGTGCCCCAATTTCTGCTTTAAACTTTAGGTGCTATCCCAAAATGTATCACTAAGGTGACAGAAGTTGATTTCGGAGCATCATTTTTGAACAGGAGCTTCAACCGTTTTGTGGCATATGAGAAATTCCCTTAGCCCCGGACCTGTCGATTTTGGTCAAAAATGAAAATCTCAAAAGTGCCCCAATTTCTGCTTTAAACTTTAGGTACTATCCCAAAATGTATCACTAAGGTGACAGAAGTTGATTTCGGAGCATCATTTTTGAACAGGAGCTTCAACCGTTTTGTGGCATATGAGAAAATCCCTAAGGCCCGGACTTGTCGATTTTGGTCAAAAATGAAAATTTTGAAAGTGCCCCAATTTCTGCTTTAAACTTTAGGTACTATCCCAAAATGTATCTCTAAGGTGACAGAAGTTGATTTCGGAGCATCATTTTTGAACAGGAGCTTCAACCGTTTTGTGGCATATGAGAAATTCCCTAAACCCCGGACCTGTCGATTTTGGTCAAAAATTAAAATCTCAAAAGTGCCCCAATTTCTGCTTTAAACTTTAGGTACTATCCCAAAATGTATCACTAAGGTGACAGAAGTTGATTTCGGAGCATCATTTTTGAACAGGAGTTTCAACCGTTTTGTGGCATATGAGAAATTCCCTAAGCCCCGCACCTGTCGATTTTGGTCAAAAATGAAAATCTCAAAAGTGCCCCAATTTCTGCTTTAAACTTTAGGTACTATCCCAAAATGTATCACTAAGGTGACAGAAGTTGATTTCGGAGCATCATTTTTGAACAGGAGTTTCAACCGTTTTGTGGCATATGAGAAATTCCCTAAGCCCCGCACCTGTCGATTTTGGTCAAAAATGAAAATTTCAAAAGTGCCCCAATTTCTGCTTTAAACTTTAGGTACTATCCCAAAATGTATCACTAAGGTGACAGAAGTTGATTTCGGAGCATCATTTTTGAACAGGAGCTTCAACCGTTTTGTGGCATATGAGAAATTCCCTAAGCCCCGGACCTGTCGATTTTGGTCAAAAATTAAAATCTCAAAAGTGCCCCAATTTCTGCTTTAAACTTTAGGTACTATCCCAAAATGTATCACTAAGGTGACAGAAGTTGATTTCGGAGCATCATTTTTGAACAGGAGCTTCAACCGTTTTGTGGCATATGAGAAATTCCCTAAGCCCCGGACCTGTCGATTTTGGTCAAAAATGAAAATTTCAAAAGTGCCCCAATTTCTGCTTTAAACTTTAGGTACTATCCCAAAATGTACAAAATGTATCACTAAGGTGACAGAAGTTGATTTCGGAGCATCATTTTTGAATAGGAGCTTCAACCGTTTTGTGGCATATGAGAAATTCCCTAAGCCCCGGACCTGTCGATTTTGGTCAAAAATGAAAATTTCAAAAGTGCCCCAATTTCTGCTTTAAACTTTAGGTGCTATCCCAAAATGTATCACTAAGGTGACAGAAGTTGATTTCGGAGCATCATTTTTGAACAGAAGCTACAACCGTTTTTTGGCATATGAGAAATTCCCTAAGCCCCGGACCTGTCGATCTTGGTCAAAAATGAAAATTTCAAAAGTGCCCCAATTTCTGCTTTAAACTTTAGGTGCTATCCCAAAATGTATCACTAAGGTGACAGAAGTTGATTTAGGAGCATCATTTTTGAACAGGAGCTTCAACCGTTTTGTGGCATATAAGAAATTCCCTAAGCCCCGGACCTGTCGATCTTGGTCAAAAATGAAAATTTCAAAAGTGCCCCAATTTCTGCTTTAAACTTTAGGTGCTATCCCAAAATGTATCACTAAGGTGACAGAAGTTGATTTAGGAGCATCATTTTTGAACAGGAGCTTCAACCGTTTTGTGGCATATGAGAAAATCCCTAAGGCCCGGACCTGTCGATTTTGGTCAAAAATGAAAATTTCAAAAGTGCCCCAATTTCTGCTTTAAACTTTAGGTGCTATCCCAAAATGTATCACTAAGGTGACAGAAGTTGATTTCGGAGCATCATTTTTGAACAGGAGCTTCAACCGTTTTGTGGCATATGAGAAAATCCCTAAGGCCCGGACTTGTCGATTTTGGTCAAAAATGAAAATTTTGAAAGTGCCCCAATTTCTGCTTTAAACTATAGGTACTATCCCAAAATGTATCTCTAAGGTGACAGAAGTTGATTTCGGAGCATCATTTTTGAACAGGAGCTTCAACCGTTTTGTGGCATATGAGAAATTCCCTAAACCCCGGACCTGTCGATTTTGGTCAAAAATTAAAATCTCAAAAGTGCCCCAATTTCTGCTTTAAACTTTAGGTACTATCCCAAAATGTATCACTAAGGTGACAGAAGTTGATTTCGGAGCATCATTTTTGAACAGGAGTTTCAACCGTTTTGTGGCATATGAGAAATTCCCTAAGCCCCGGACCTGTCGATTTTGGTCAAAAATGAAAATTTCAAAAGTGCCCCAATTTCTGCTTTAAACTTTAGGTACTATCCCAAAATGTATCACTAAGGTGACAGAAGTTGATTTCGGAGCATCATTTTTGAACAGGAGTTTCAACCGTTTTGTGGCATATGAGAAATTCCCTAAGCCCCGGACCTGTCGATTTTGGTCAAAAATGAAAATTTCAAAAGTGCCCCAATTTCTGCTTTAAACTTTAGGTACTATCCCAAAATGTATCACTAAGGTGACAGAAGTTGATTTCGGAGCATCATTTTTGAACAGAAGCTTCAACCGATTTGTGGCATATGAGAAATTCCCTAAGCCCCGGACCTGTCGATTTTGGTCAAAAATGAAAATTTCAAAAGTGCCCCAATTTCTGCTTTAAACTTTAGGTGCTATCCCA
Organism: Pseudophryne corroboree; assembly: GCF_028390025.1. Taxonomy (NCBI): domain Eukaryota; kingdom Metazoa; phylum Chordata; class Amphibia; order Anura; family Myobatrachidae; genus Pseudophryne; species Pseudophryne corroboree. The sequence continues at coordinate 168,779 of NW_026967722.1, forward strand.
AAATGTATCACTAAGGTGACAGAAGTTGATTTCGGAGCATCATTTTTGAACAGGAGCTTCAACCGTTTTGTGGCATATGAGAAATTCCCTTAGCCCCGGACCTGTCGATTTTGGTCAAAAATGAAAATCTCAAAAGTGCCCCAATTTCTGCTTTAAACTTTAGGTACTATCCCAAAATGTATCACTAAGGTGACAGAAGTTGATTTCGGAGCATCATTTTTGAACAGGAGCTTCAACCGTTTTGTGGCATATGAGAAAATCCCTAAGGCCCGGACTTGTCGATTTTGGTCAAAAATGAAAATTTTGAAAGTGCCCCAATTTCTGCTTTAAACTTTAGGTACTATCCCAAAATGTATCTCTAAGGTGACAGAAGTTGATTTCGGAGCATCATTTTTGAACAGGAGCTTCAACCGTTTTGTGGCATATGAGAAATTCCCTAAACCCCGGACCTGTCGATTTTGGTCAAAAATTAAAATCTCAAAAGTGCCCCAATTTCTGCTTTAAACTTTAGGTACTATCCCAAAATGTATCACTAAGGTGACAGAAGTTGATTTCGGAGCATCATTTTTGAACAGGAGTTTCAACCGTTTTGTGGCATATGAGAAATTCCCTAAGCCCCGCACCTGTCGATTTTGGTCAAAAATGAAAATTTCAAAAGTGCCCCAATTTCTGCTTTAAACTTTAGGTACTATCCCAAAATGTATCACTAAGGTGACAGAAGTTGATTTCGGAGCATCATTTTTGAACAGAAGCTTCAACCGATTTGTGGCATATGAGAAATTCCCTAAGCCCCGGACCTGTCGATTTTGGTCAAAAATGAAAATTTCAAAAGTGCCCCAATTTCTGCTTTAAACTTTAGGTGCTATCCCAAAATGTATCACTAAGGTGACAGAAGTTGATTTCGGAGCATCATTTTTGAACAGGAGCTTCAACCGTTTTGTGGCATATGAGAAAATCCCTAAGGCCCGGACTTGTCGATTTTGGTCAAAAATGAAAATTTTGAAAGTGCCCCAATTTCTGCTTTAAACTTTAGGTACTATCCCAAAATGTATCTCTAAGGTGACAGAAGTTGATTTCGGAGCATCATTTTTGAACAGGAGCTTCAACCGTTTTGTGGCATATGAGAAATTCCCTTAGCCCTGGACCTGTCGATTTTGGTCAAAAATGAAAATCTCAAAAGTGCCCCAATTTCTGCTTTAAACTTTAGGTACTATCCCAAAATGTATCACTAAGGTGACAGAAGTTGATTTTGGAGCATCATTTTTGAATAGGAGCTTCAACCGTTTTGTGGCATATGAGAAATTTCCTAAGCCCCGGATCTGTCGATTTTGGTCAAAAATGAAAATTTCAAAAGTGCCCCAATTTCTGCTTTAAACTTTAGGTACTTTCCCAAAATGTATCACTAAGTTGACAGAAGTTGATTTCGGAGCATCATTTTTGAACAGAAGCTTCAACCGTTTTTTGGCATATGAGAAATTCCCTAAGCCCCGGACCTGTCGATTTTGGTCAAAAATGAAAATCTCAAAAGTGCCCCAATTTCTGCTTTAAACTTTAGGTACTATCCCAAAATGTATCACTAAGTTGACAGAAGTTGATTTCGGAGCATCATTTTTGAACAGAAGCTTCAACCGTTTTTTGGCATATGAGAAATTCCCTAAGCCCCGGACCTGTCGATTTTGGTCAAAAATGAAAATTTCAAAAGTGCCCCAATTTCTGCTTTAAACTTTAGGTGCTGTCCCAAAATGTATCACTAAGATGAGAGATGTTGATTTCGGAGCATCATTTTTGAACAGGAGCTTCAACCGTTTTGTGGCATATGAGAAATTCAATAAGCCCCGGACCTGTCGATTTTGGTCAAAAATGAAAATTTCAAAAGTGCCCCAATTTCTGCTTTAAACTTTAGGTGCTATCCCAAAATGTATCACTAAGGTGACAGAAGTTGATTTCGGAGCATCATTTTTGAACAGAAGCTACAACCGTTTTGTGGCATATGAGAAATTCCCTAAGCCCCGGACCTGTCGATCTTGGTCAAAAATGAAAATTTCAAAAGTGCCCCAATTTCTGCTTTAAACTTTAGGTACTATCCCAAAATGTATCACTAAGTTGACAGAAGTTGATTTCGGAGCATCATTTTTGAACAGAAGCTTCAACCGTTTTGCGGCATATGAGAAAATCCCTAAGCCCCGGACCTGTCGATCTTGGTCAAAAATGAAAATTTCAAAAGTGCCCCAATTTCTGCTTTAAACTTTAGGTGCTATCCCAAAATGTATCACTAAGGTGACAGAAGTTGATTTAGGAGCATCATTTTTGAACAGGAGCTTCAACCGTTTTGTGGCATATGAGAAAATCCCTAAGGCCCGGACCTGTCGATTTTGGTCAAAAATGAAAATTTTGAAAGTGCCCCAATTTCTGCTTTAAACTTTAGGTACTATCCCAAAATGTATCTCTAAGGTGACAGTAGTTGATTTCGGAGCATTATTTTTGAACAGGAGCTTCAACCGTTTTGTGGCATATGAGAAATTCCCTTAGCCCTGGACCTGTCGATTTTGGTCAAAAATGAAAATCTCAAAAGTGCCCCAATTTCTGCTTTAAACTTTAGGTACTATCCCAAAATGTATCACTAAGGTGACAGAAGTTGATTTCGGAGCATCATTTTTGAATAGGAGCTTCAACCGTTTTGTGGCATATGATACATTTCCTAAGCCCCGGATCTGTCGATTTTGGTCAAAAATGAAAATTTCAAAAGTGCCCCAATTTCTGCTTTAAACTTTAGGTACTTTCCCAAAATGTATCACTAAGTTGACAGAAGTTGATTTCGGAGCATCATTTTTGAACAGAAGCTTCAACCGTTTTTTGGCATATGAGAAATTCCCTAAGCCCCGGACCTGTCGATTTTGGTCAAAAATGAAAATCTCAAAAGTGCCCCAATTTCTGCTTTAAACTATCACTAAGTTTCTGCTTTAAACTATCACTAAGTTGACAGAAGTTGATTTCGGAGCATCATTTTTGAACAGAAGCTTCAACCGTTTTTTGGCATATGAGAAATTCCCTAAGACCCGGACCTGTCGATTTTGGTCAAAAATGAAAATTTCAAAAGTGCCCCAATTTCTGCTTTAAACTTTAGGTGCTATCCCAAAATGTATCACTAAGGTGACAGAAGTTGATTTCGGAGCATCATTTTTGAACAGAAGCTTCAACCGATTTGTGGCATATGAGAAATTCCCTAAGCCCCGGACCTGTCGATTTTGGTCAAAAATGAAAATTTCAAAAGTGCCCCAATTTCTGCTTTAAACTTTAGGTGCTATCCCAAAATGTATCACTAAGGTGACAGAAGTTGATTTCGGAGCATCATTTTTGAACAGGAGCTTCAACCGTTTTGTGGCATATGAGAAAATCCCTAAGGCCCGGACTTGTCGATTTTGGTCAAAAATGAAAATTTCAAAAGTGCCCCAATTTCTGCTTTAAACTTTAGGTACTATCCCAAAATGTATCTCTAAGGTGACAGAAGTTGATTTCGGAGCATCATTTTTGAACAGGAGCTTCAACCGTTTTGTGGCATATGAGAAATTCCCTAAGCCCCGGACCTGTCGATTTTGGTCAAAAATTAAAATCTCAAAAGTGCCCCAATTTCTGCTTTAAACTTTAGGTACTATCCCAAAATGTATCACTAAGTTGACAGAAGTTGATTTCGGAGCATAATTTTTGAACAGGAGCTTCAACCGTTTTGTGGCATATGAGAAATTCCCTTAGCCCCGGACCTGTCGATTTTGGTCAAAAATGAAAATCTCAAAAGTGCCCCAATTTCTGCTTTAAACTTTAGGTACTATCCCAAAATGTATCACTAAGGTGACAGAAGTTGATTTCGGAGCATCATTTTTGAATAGGAGCTTCAACCGTTTTGTGGCATATGAGAAATTCCCTAAGCCCCGGACCTGTCGATTTTGGTCAAAAATGAAAATCTCAAAAGTGCCCCAATTTCTGCTTTAAACTTTAGGTACTATCCCAAAATGTATCACTAAGGTGACAGAAGTTGATTTCGGAGCATCATTTTTGAATAGGAGCTTCAACCGTTTTGTGGCATATGAGAAATTCCCTAAGCCCCGGACCTGTCGATTTTGGTCAAAAATGAAAATTTCAAAAGTGCCCCAATTTCTGCTTTAAACTTTAGGTGCTATCCCAAAATGTATCACTAAGGTGACAGAAGTTGATTTCGGAGCATCATTTTTGAACAGGAGCTTCAACCGTTTTGTGGCATATGAGAAAATCCCTAAGGCCCGGACCTGTCGATTTTGGTCAAAAATGAAAATTTTGAAAGTGCCCCAATTTCTGCTTTAAACTTTAGGTACTATCCCAAAATGTATCTCTAAGGTGACAGAAGTTGATTTCGGAGCATCATTTTTGAACAGGAGCTTCAACCGTTTTGTGGCATATGAGAAATTCCCTAAGCCCCGGACCTGTCGATTTTGGTCAAAAATGAAAATTTCAAAAGTGCCCCAATTTCTGCTTTAAACTTTAGGTGCTGTCCCAAAATGTATCACTAAGATGAGAGATGTTGATTTCGGAGCATCATTTTTGAACAGAAGCTACAACCGTTTTGTGGCATATGAGAAATTCCCTAAGCCCCGGACCTGTCGATCTTGGTCAAAAATGAAAATTTCAAAAGTGCCCCAATTTCTGCTTTAAACTTTAGGTACTATCCCAAAATGTATCACTAAGTTGACAGAAGTTGATTTCGGAGCATCATTTTTGAACAGAAGCTTCAACCGTTTTGCGGCATATGAGAAAATCCCTAAGGCCCGGACCTGTCGATTTTGGTCAAAAATGAAAATTTTGAAAGTGCCCCAATTTCTGCTTTAAACTTTAGGTACTATCCCAAAATGTATCTCTAAGGTGACAGTAGTTGATTTCGGAGCATAATTTTTGAACAGGAGCTTCAACCGTTTTGTGGCATATGAGAAATTCCCTTAGCCCTGGACCTGTCGATTTTGGTCAAAAATGAAAATCTCAAAAGTGCCCCAATTTCTGCTTTAAACTTTAGGTACTATCCCAAAATGTATCACTAAGGTGACAGAAGTTGATTTCGGAGCATCATTTTTGAATAGGAGCTTCAACCGTTTTGTGGCATATGAGAAATTCCCTAAGCCCCGGATCTGTCGATTTTGGTCAAAAATGAAAATCTCAAAAGTGCCCCAATTTCTGCTTTAAACTTTAGGTACTATCCCAAAATGTATCACTAAGTTGACAGAAGTTGATTTCGGAGCATCATTTTTGAACAGAAGCTTCAACCGTTTTTTGGCATATGAGAAATTCCCTAAGCCCCGGACCTGTCGATTTTGGTCAAAAATGAAAATTTCAAAAGTGCCCCAATTTCTGCTTTAAACTTTAGGTGCTATCCCAAAATGTATCACTAAGGTGACAGAAGTTGATTTCGGAGCATCATTTTTGAACAGAAGCTTCAACCGATTTGTGGCATATGAGAAATTCCCTAAGCCCCGGACCTGTCGATTTTGGTCAAAAATGAAAATTTCAAAAGTGCCCCAATTTCTGCTTTAAACTTTAGGTGCTATCCCAAAATGTATCACTAAGGTGACAGAAGTTGATTTCGGAGCATCATTTTTGAACAGGAGCTTCAACCGTTTTGTGGCATATGAGAAAATCCCTAAGGCCCGGACTTGTCGATTTTGGTCAAAAATGAAAATTTTGAAAGTGCCCCAATTTCTGCTTTAAACTTTAGGTACTATCCCAAAATGTATCACTAAGGTGACAGAAGTTGATTCGGAGCATCATTTTTGAACAGGAGCTTCAACCGTTTTGTGGCATATGAGAAATTCCCTAAGCCCCGGACCTGTCGATTTTGGTCAAAAATGAAAATTTCAAAAGTGCCCAAATTTCTGCTTTAAACTTTAGGTACTATCCCAAAATGTATCACTAAGTTGACAGAAGTTGATTTCGGAGCATAATTTTTGAACAGGAGCTTCAACCGTTTTGTGGCATATGAGAAATTCCCTTAGCCCCGGACCTGTCGATTTTGGTCAAAAATGAAAATCTCAAAAGTGCCTCAATTTCTGCTTTAAACTTTAGGTACTATCCCAAAATGTATCACTAAGGTGACAGAAGTTGATTTCGGAGCATCATTTTTGAATAGGAGCTTCAACCGTTTTGTGGCATATGAGAAATTCCCTAAGCCCCGGACCTGTCGATTTTGGTCAAAAATGAAAATCTCAAAAGTGCCCCAATTTCTGCTTTAAACTTTAGGTACTATCCCAAAATGTATCACTAAGGTGACAGAAGTTGATTTCGGAGCATCATTTTTGAATAGGAGCTTCAACCGTTTTGTGGCATATGAGAAATTCCCTAAGCCCCGGACCTGTCGATTTTGGTCAAAAATGAAAATTTCAAAAGTGCCCCAATTTCTGCTTTAAACTTTAGGTGCTATCCCAAAATGTATCACTAAGGTGACAGAAGTTGATTTCGGAGCATCATTTTTGAACAGAAGCTACAACCGTTTTTTGGCATATGAGAAATTCCCTAAGCCCCGGACCTGTCGATCTTGGTCAAAAATGAAAATTTCAAAAGTGCCCCAATTTCTGCTTTAAACTTTAGGTGCTATCCCAAAATGTATCACTAAGGTGACAGAAGTTGATTTAGGAGCATCATTTTTGAACAGGAGCTTCAACCGTTTTGTGGCATATAAGAAATTCCCTAAGCCCCGGACCTGTCGATCTTGGTCAAAAATGAAAATTTCAAAAGTGCCCCAATTTCTGCTTTAAACTTTAGGTGCTATCCCAAAATGTATCACTAAGGTGACAGAAGTTGATTTAGGAGCATCATTTTTGAACAGGAGCTTCAACCGTTTTGTGGCATATGAGAAAATCCCTAAGGCCCGGACCTGTCGATTTTGGTCAAAAATGAAAATTTTGAAAGTGCCCCAATTTCTGCTTTAAACTTTAGGTACTATCCCAAAATGTATCTCTAAGGTGACAGTAGTTGATTTCGGAGCATAATTTTTGAACAGGAGCTTCAACCGTTTTGTGGCATATGAGAAATTCCCTTAGCCCCGGACCTGTCGATTTTGGTCAAAAATGAAAATCTCAAAAGTGCCCCAATTTCTGCTTTAAACTTTAGGTACTATCCCAAAATGTATCACTAAGGTGACAGAAGTTGATTTCGGAGCATCATTTTTGAATAGGAGCTTCAACCGTTTTGTGGCATATGAGAAATTTCCTAAGCCCCGGACCTGTCGATTTTGGTCAAAAATGAAAATCTCAAAAGTGCCCCAATTTCTGCTTTAAACTTTAGGTACATCCCAAAATGTATCACTAAGTTGACAGAAGTTGATTTCGGAGCATCATTTTTGAACAGGAGCTTCAACCGTTTTGTGGCATATGAGAAAATCCCTAAGGCCCGCACTTGACGATTTTGGTCAAAAATGAAAATTTTGAAAGTGCCCCAATTTCTGCTTTAAACTTTAGGTACTATCCCAAAATGTATCTCTAAGGTGACAGAAGTTGATTTCGGAGCATCATTTTTGAACAGGAGCTTCAACCGTTTTGTGGCATATGAGAAATTCCCTAAGCCCCGGACCTGTCGATTTTGGTCAAAAATGAAAATCTCAAAAGTGCCCCAATTTCTGCTTTAAACTTTAGGTACTATCCCAAAATGTATCACTAAGGTGACAGAAGTTGATTTCGGAGCATCATTTTTGAATAGGAGCTTCAACCGTTTTGTGGCATATGAGAAATTCCCTAAGCCCCGGACCTGTCGATTTTGGTCAAAAATGAAAATTTCAAAAGTGCCCCAATTTCTGCTTTAAACTTTAGGTGCTATCCCAAAATGTATCACTAAGGTGACAGAAGTTGATTTCGGAGCATCATTTTTGAACAGGAGCTTCAACCGTTTTGTGGCATATGAGAAATTCCCTAAGCCCCGGACCTGTCGAATTTGGTCAAAAATTAAAATCTCAAAAGTGCCCCAATTTCTGCTTTAAACTTTAGGTGCTATCCCAAAATGTATCACTAAGGTGACAGAAGTTGATTTCGGAGCATCATTTTTGAACAGAAGCTACAACCGTTTTTTGGCATATGAGAAATTCCCTAAGCCCCGGACCTGTCGATCTTGGTCAAAAATGAAAATTTCAAAAGTGCCCCAATTTCTGCTTTAAACTTTAGGTGCTATCCCAAAATGTATCACTAAGGTGACAGAAGTTGATTTAGGAGCATCATTTTTGAACAGGAGCTTCAACCGTTTTGTGGCATATAAGAAATTCCCTAAGCCCCGGACCTGTCGATCTTGGTCAAAAATGAAAATTTCAAAAGTGCCCCAATTTCTGCTTTAAACTTTAGGTGCTATCCCAAAATGTATCACTAAGGTGACAGAAGTTGATTTAGGAGCATCATTTTTGAACAGGAGCTTCAACCGTTTTGTGGCATATGAGAAAATCCCTAAGGCCCGGACCTGTCGATTTTGGTCAAAAATGAAAATTTTGAAAGTGCCCCAATTTCTGCTTTAAACTTTAGGTACTATCCCAAAATGTATCTCTAAGGTGACAGTAGTTGATTTCGGAGCATAATTTTTGAACAGGAGCTTCAACCGTTTTGTGGCATATGAGAAATTCCCTTAGCCCCGGACCTGTCGATTTTGGTCAAAAATGAAAATCTCAAAAGTGCCCCAATTTCTGCTTTAAACTTTAGGTACTATCCCAAAATGTATCACTAAGGTGACAGAAGTTGATTTCGGAGCATCATTTTTGAATAGGAGCTTCAACCGTTTTGTGGCATATGAGAAATTTCCTAAGCCCCGGATCTGTCGATTTTGGTCAAAAATGAAAATTTCAAAAGTGCCCCAATTTCTGCTTTAAACTTTAGGTACTTTCCCAAAATGTATCACTAAGTTGACAGAAGTTGATTTCGGAGCATCATTTTTGAACAGAAGCTTCAACCGTTTTTTGGCATATGAGAAATTCCCTAAGCCCCGGACCTGTCGATTTTGGTCAAAAATTAAAATCTCAAAAGTGCCCCAATTTCTGCTTTAAACTTTAGGTACTATCCCAAAATGTATCACTAAGGTGACAGAAGTTGATTTCGGAGCATCATTTTTGAACAGGAGCTTCAACCGTTTTGTGGCATATGAGAAATTCCCTAAGCCCCGGACCTGTCGATTTTGGTCAAAAATGAAAATTTCAAAAGTGCCCCAATTTCTGCTTTAAACTTTAGGTACTATCCCAAAATGTATCACTAAGTTGACAGAAGTTGATTTCGGAGCATAATTTTTGAACAGGAGCTTCAACCGTTTTGTGGCATATGAGAAATTCCCTTAGCCCCGGACCTGTCGATTTTGGTCAAAAATGAAAATCTCAAAAGTGCCCCAATTTCTGCTTTAAACTTTAGGTACTATCCCAAAATGTATCACTAAGGTGACAGAAGTTGATTTCGGAGCATCATTTTTGAACAGGAGCTTCAACCGTTTTGTGGCATATGAGAAATTCCCTAAGCCCCGGACCTGTCGATTTTGGTCAAAAATGAAAATTTCAAAAGTGCCCCAATTTCTGCTTTAAACTTTAGGTACTATCCCAAAATGTATCACTAAGTTGACAGAAGTTGATTTCGGAGCATAATTTTTGAACAGGAGCTTCAACCGTTTTGTGGCATATGAGAAATTCCCTTAGCCCCGGACCTGTCGATTTTGGTCAAAAATGAAAATCTCAAAAGTGCCCCAATTTCTGCTTTAAACTTTAGGTACTATCCCAAAATGTATCACTAAGGTGACAGAAGTTGATTTCGGAGCATCATTTTTGAATAGGAGCTTCAACCGTTTTGTGGCATATGAGAAATTCCCTAAGCCCCGGACCTGTCGATTTTGGTCAAAAATGAAAATCTCAAAAGTGCCCCAATTTCTGCTTTAAACTTTAGGTACTATCCCAAAATGTATCACTAAGGTGACAGAAGTTGATTTCGGAGCATCATTTTTGAATAGGAGCTTCAACCGTTTTGTGGCATATGAGAAATTCCCTAAGCCCCGGACCTGTCGATTTTGGTCAAAAATGAAAATTTCAAAAGTGCCCCAATTTCTGCTTTAAACTTTAGGTGCTATCCCAAAATGTATCACTAAGGTGACAGAAGTTGATTTCGGAGCATCATTTTTGAACAGGAGCTTCAACCGTTTTGTGGCATATGAGAAATTCCCTAAGCCCCGGACCTGTCGATTTTGGTCAAAAATTAAAATCTCAAAAGTGCCCCAATTTCTGCTTTAAACTTTAGGTGCTATCCCAAAATGTATCACTAAGGTGACAGAAGTTGATTTCGGAGCATCATTTTTGAACAGAAGCTACAACCGTTTTTTGGCATATGAGAAATTCCCTAAGCCCCGGACCTGTCGATCTTGGTCAAAAATGAAAATTTCAAAAGTGCCCCAATTTCTGCTTTAAACTTTAGGTGCTATCCCAAAATGTATCACTAAGGTGACAGAAGTTGATTTAGGAGCATCATTTTTGAACAGGAGCTTCAACCGTTTTGTGGCATATAAGAAATTCCCTAAGCCCCGGACCTGTCGATCTTGGTCAAAAATGAAAATTTCAAAAGTGCCCCAATTTCTGCTTTAAACTTTAGGTGCTATCCCAAAATGTATCACTAAGGTGACAGAAGTTGATTTAGGAGCATCATTTTTGAACAGGAGCTTCAACCGTTTTGTGGCATATGAGAAAATCCCTAAGGCCCGGACCTGTCGATTTTGGTCAAAAATGAAAATTTTGAAAGTGCCCCAATTTCTGCTTTAAACTTTAGGTACTATCCCAAAATGTATCTCTAAGGTGACAGTAGTTGATTTCGGAGCATAATTTTTGAACAGGAGCTTCAACCGTTTTGTGGCATATGAGAAATTCCCTTAGCCCCGGACCTGTCGATTTTGGTCAAAAATGAAAATCTCAAAAGTGCCCCAATTTCTGCTTTAAACTTTAGGTACTATCCCAAAATGTATCACTAAGGTGACAGAAGTTGATTTCGGAGCATCATTTTTGAATAGGAGCTTCAACCGTTTTGTGGCATATGAGAAATTTCCTAAGCCCCGGATCTGTCGATTTTGGTCAAAAATGAAAATTTCAAAAGTGCCCCAATTTCTGCTTTAAACTTTAGGTACTTTCCCAAAATGTATCACTAAGTTGACAGAAGTTGATTTCGGAGCATCATTTTTGAACAGAAGCTTCAACCGTTTTTTGGCATATGAGAAATTCCCTAAGCCCCGGACCTGTCGATTTTGGTCAAAAATGAAAATCTCAAAAGTGCCCCAATTTCTGCTTTAAACTTTAGGTACATCCCAAAATGTATCACTAAGTTGACAGAAGTTGATTTCGGAGCATCATTTTTGAACAGGAGCTTCAACCGTTTTGTGGCATATGAGAAAATCCCTAAGGCCCGGACTTGACGATTTTGGTCAAAAATGAAAATTTTGAAAGTGCCCCAATTTCTGCTTTAAACTTTAGGTACTATCCCAAAATGTATCTCTAAGGTGACAGAAGTTGATTTCGGAGCATCATTTTTGAACAGGAGCTTCAACCGTTTTGTGGCATATGAGAAATTCCCTAAGCCCCGGACCTGTCGATTTTGGTCAAAAATTAAAATCTCAAAAGTGCCCCAATTTCTGCTTTAAACTTTAGGTACTATCCCAAAATGTATCACTAAGGTGACAGAAGTTGATTTCGGAGCATCATTTTTGAACAGGAGCTTCAACCGTTTTGTGGCATATGAGAAATTCCCTAAGCCCCGGACCTGTCGATTTTGGTCAAAAATGAAAATTTCAAAAGTGCCCCAATTTCTGCTTTAAACTTTAGGTACTATCCCAAAATGTATCACTAAGTTGACAGAAGTTGATTTCGGAGCATAATTTTTGAACAGGAGCTTCAACCGTTTTGTGGCATATGAGAAATTCCCTTAGCCCCGGACCTGTCGATTTTGGTCAAAAATGAAAATCTCAAAAGTGCCCCAATTTCTGCTTTAAACTTTAGGTACTATCCCAAAATGTATCACTAAGGTGACAGAAGTTGATTTCGGAGCATCATTTTTGAATAGGAGCTTCAACCGTTTTGTGGCATATGAGAAATTCCCTAAGCCCCGGACCTGTCGATTTTGGTCAAAAATGAAAATCTCAAAAGTGCCCCAATTCCTGCTTTAAACTTTAGGTACTATCCCAAAATGTATCACTAAGGTGACAGAAGTTGATTTCGGAGCATCATTTTTGAATAGGAGCTTCAACCGTTTTGTGGCATATGAGAAATTCCCTAAGCCCCGGACCTGTCGATTTTGGTCAAAAATTAAAATCTCAAAAGTGCCCCAATTTCTGCTTTAAACTTTAGGTACTATCCCAAAATGTATCACTAAGGTGACAGAAGTTGATTTCGGAGCATCATTTTTGAACAGGAGCTTCAACCGTTTTGTGGCATATGAGAAATTCCCTAAGCCCCGGACCTGTCGATTTTGGTCAAAAATGAAAATTTCAAAAGTGCCCCAATTTCTGCTTTAAACTTTAGGTACTATCCCAAAATGTACAAAATGTATCACTAAGGTGACAGAAGTTGATTTCGGAGCATCATTTTTGAATAGGAGCTTCAACCGTTTTGTGGCATATGAGAAATTCCCTAAGCCCCGGACCTGTCGATTTTGGTCAAAAATGAAAATTTCAAAAGTGCCCCAATTTCTGCTTTAAACTTTAGGTGCTATCCCAAAATGTATCACTAAGGTGACAGAAGTTGATTTCGGAGCATCATTTTTGAACAGAAGCTACAACCGTTTTTTGGCATATGAGAAATTCCCTAAGCCCCGGACCTGTCGATCTTGGTCAAAAATGAAAATTTCAAAAGTGCCCCAATTTCTGCTTTAAACTTTAGGTGCTATCCCAAAATGTATCACTAAGGTGACAGAAGTTGATTTAGGAGCATCATTTTTGAACAGGAGCTTCAACCGTTTTGTGGCATATGAGAAATTCCCTTAGCCCCGGACCTGTCGATTTTGGTCAAAAATGAAAATCTCAAAAGTGCCCCAATTTCTGCTTTAAACTTTAGGTACTATCCCAAAATGTATCACTAAGGTGACAGAAGTTGATTTCGGAGCATCATTTTTGAATAGGAGCTTCAACCGTTTTGTGGCATATGAGAAATTTCCTAAGCCCCGGATCTGTCGATTTTGGTCAAAAATGAAAATTTCAAAAGTGCCCAAATTTCTGCTTTAAACTTTAGGTACTTTCCCAAAATGTATCACTAAGTTGACAGAAGTTGATTTCGGAGCATCATTTTTGAACAGAAGCTTCAACCGTTTTTTGGCATATGAGAAATTCCCTAAGCCCCGGACCTGTCGATTTTGGTCAAAAATGAAAATCTAAAAAGTGCCCCAATTTCTGCTTTAAACTTTAGGTACATCCCAAAATGTATCACTAAGTTGACAGAAGTTGATTTCGGAGCATCATTTTTGAACAGGAGCTTCAACCGTTTTGTGGCATATGAGAAAATCCCTAAGGCCCGGACTTGTCGATTTTGGTCAAAAATGAAAATTTTGAAAGTGCCCCAATTTCTGCTTTAAACTTTAGGTACTATCCCAAAATGTATCTCTAAGGTGACAGAAGTTGATTTCGGAGCATCATTTTTGAACAGGAGCTTCAACCGTTTTGTGGCATATGAGAAATTCCCTAAGCCCCGGATCTGTCGATTTTGGTCAAAAATGAAAATCTCAAAAGTGCCCCAATTTCTGCTTTAAACTTTAGGTACTATCCCAAAATGTATCACTAAGGTGACAGAAGTTGATTTCGGAGCATCATTTTTGAACAGGAGCTTCAACCGTTTTGTGGCATATGAGAAATTCCCTAAGCCCCGGACCTGTCGATTTTGGTCAAAAATGAAAATTTCAAAAGTGCCCCAATTTCTGCTTTAAACTTTAGGTACTATCCCAAAATGTATCACTAAGTTGACAGAAGTTGATTTCGGAGCATAATTTTTGAACAGGAGCTTCAACCGTTTTGTGGCATATGAGAAATTCCCTTAGCCCCGGACCTGTCGATTTTGGTCAAAAATGAAAATCTCAAAAGTGCCCCAATTTCTGCTTTAAACTTTAGGTACTATCCCAAAATGTATCACTAAGGTGACAGAAGTTGATTTCGGAGCATCATTTTTGAACAGGAGCTTCAACCGTTTTGTGGCATATGAGAAATTCCCTAAGCCCCGGACCTGTCGATTTTGGTCAAAAATGAAAATTTCAAAAGTGCCCCAATTTCTGCTTTAAACTTTAGGTACTATCCCAAAATGTACAAAATGTATCACTAAGGTGACAGAAGTTGATTTCGGAGCATCATTTTTGAATAGGAGCTTCAACCGTTTTGTGGCATATGAGAAATTCCCTAAGCCCCGGACCTGTCGATTTTGGTCAAAAATGAAAATTTCAAAAGTGCCCCAATTTCTGCTTTAAACTTTAGGTGCTATCCCAAAATGTATCACTAAGGTGACAGAAGTTGATTTCGGAGCATCATTTTTGAACAGAAGCTACAACCGTTTTTTGGCATATGAGAAATTCCCTAAGCCCCGGACCTGTCGATCTTGGTCAAAAATGAAAATTTCAAAAGTGCCCCAATTTCTGCTTTAAACTTTAGGTGCTATCCCAAATTGTATCACTAAGGTGACAGAAGTTGATTTAGGAGCATCATTTTTGAACAGGAGCTTCAACCGTTTTGTGGCATATAAGAAATTCCCTAAGCCCCGGACCTGTCGATCTTGGTCAAAAATGAAAATTTCAAAAGTGCCCCAATTTCTGCTTTAAACTTTAGGTGCTATCCCAAAATGTATCACTAAGGTGACAGAAGTTGATTTAGGAGCATCATTTTTGAACAGGAGCTTCAACCGTTTTGTGGCATATGAGAAAATCCCTAAGGCCCGGACCTGTCGATTTTGGTCAAAAATGAAAATTTCAAATGTGCCCCAATTTCTGCTTTAAACTTTAGGTGCTATCCCAAAATGTATCACTAAGGTGACAGAAGTTGATTTCGGAGCATCATTTTTGAACAGAAGCTACAACCGTTTTTTGGCATATGAGAAATTCCCTAAGCCCCGGACCTGTCGATCTTGGTCAAAAATGAAAATTTCAAAAGTGCCCCAATTTCTGCTTTAAACTTTAGGTGCTATCCCAAATTGTATCACTAAGGTGACAGAAGTTGATTTCAGAGCATCATTTTTGAACAGGAGCTTCAACCGTTTTGTGGCATATGAGAAATTCCCTAAGCCCCGGACCTGTCGATTTTGGTCAAAAATGAAAATTTCAAAAGTGCCCCAATTTCTGCTTTAAACTTTAGGTACTATCCCAAAATGTATCACTAAGTTGACAGAAGTTGATTTCGGAGCATAATTTTTGAACAGGAGCTTCAACCGTTTTGTGGCATATGAGAAATTCCCTTAGCCCCGGACCTGTCGATTTTGGTCAAAAATGAAAATCTCAAAAGTGCCCCAATTTCTGCTTTAAACTTTAGGTACTATCCCAAAATGTATCACTAAGGTGACAGAAGTTGATTTCGGAGCATCATTTTTGAATAGGAGCTTCAACCGTTTTGTGGCATATGAGAAATTCCCTAAGCCCCGGACCTGTCGATTTTGGTCAAAAATGAAAATCTCAAAAGTGCCCCAATTTCTGCTTTAAACTTTAGGTACTATCCCAAAATGTATCACTAAGGTGACAGAAGTTGATTTCGGAGCATCATTTTTGAATAGGAGCTTCAACCGTTTTGTGGCATATGAGAAATTCCCTAAGCCCCGGACCTGTCGATTTTGGTCAAAAATGAAAATTTCAAAAGTGCCCCAATTTCTGCTTTAAACTTTAGGTGCTATCCCAAAATGTATCACTAAGGTGACAGAAGTTGATTTCGGAGCATCATTTTTGAACAGGAGCTTCAACCGTTTTGTGGCATATGAGAAATTCCCTAAGCCCCGGACCTGTCGATTTTGGTCAAAAATTAAAATCTCAAAAGTGCCCCAATTTCTGCTTTAAACTTTAGGTGCTATCCCAAAATGTATCACTAAGGTGACAGAAGTTGATTTCGGAGCATCATTTTTGAACAGAAGCTACAACCGTTTTTTGGCATATGAGAAATTCCCTAAGCCCCGGACCTGTCGATCTTGGTCAAAAATGAAAATTTCAAAAGTGCCCCAATTTCTGCTTTAAACTTTAGGTGCTATCCCAAAATGTATCACTAAGGTGACAGAAGTTGATTTAGGAGCATCATTTTTGAACAGGAGCTTCAACCGTTTTGTGGCATATAAGAAATTCCCTAAGCCCCGGACCTGTCGATCTTGGTCAAAAATGAAAATTTCAAAAGTGCCCCAATTTCTGCTTTAAACTTTAGGTGCTATCCCAAAATGTATCACTAAGGTGACAGAAGTTGATTTAGGAGCATCATTTTTGAACAGGAGCTTCAACCGTTTTGTGGCATATGAGAAAATCCCTAAGGCCCGGACCTGTCGATTTTGGTCAAAAATGAAAATTTTGAAAGTGCCCCAATTTCTGCTTTAAACTTTAGGTACTATCCCAAAATGTATCTCTAAGGTGACAGTAGTTGATTTCGGAGCATAATTTTTGAACAGGAGCTTCAACCGTTTTGTGGCATATGAGAAATTCCCTTAGCCCCGGACCTGTCGATTTTGGTCAAAAATGAAAATCTCAAAAGTGCCCCAATTTCTGCTTTAAACTTTAGGTACTATCCCAAAATGTATCACTAAGGTGACAGAAGTTGATTTCGGAGCATCATTTTTGAATAGGAGCTTCAACCGTTTTGTGGCATATGAGAAATTTCCTAAGCCCCGGATCTGTCGATTTTGGTCAAAAATGAAAATTTCAAAAGTGCCCCAATTTCTGCTTTAAACTTTAGGTACTTTCCCAAAATGTATCACTAAGTTGACAGAAGTTGATTTCGGAGCATCATTTTTGAACAGAAGCTTCAACCGTTTTTTGGCATATGAGAAATTCCCTAAGCCCCGGACCTGTCGATTTTGGTCAAAAATGAAAATCTCAAAAGTGCCCCAATTTCTGCTTTAAACTTTAGGTACATCCCAAAATGTATCACTAAGTTGACAGAAGTTGATTTCGGAGCATCATTTTTGAACAGGAGCTTCAACCGTTTTGTGGCATATGAGAAAATCCCTAAGGCCCGGACTTGACGATTTTGGTCAAAAATGAAAATTTTGAAAGTGCCCCAATTTCTGCTTTAAACTTTAGGTACTATCCCAAAATGTATCTCTAAGGTGACAGAAGTTGATTTCGGAGCATCATTTTTGAACAGGAGCTTCAACCGTTTTGTGGCATATGAGAAATTCCCTAAGCCCCGGACCTGTCGATTTTGGTCAAAAATTAAAATCTCAAAAGTGCCCCAATTTCTGGTTTAAACTTTAGGTACTATCCCAAAATGTATCACTAAGGTGACAGAAGTTGATTTCGGAGCATCATTTTTGAACAGGAGCTTCAACCGTTTTGTGGCATATGAGAAATTCCCTAAGCCCCGGACCTGTCGATTTTGGTCAAAAATGAAAATTTCAAAAGTGCCCCAATTTCTGCTTTAAACTTTAGGTACTATCCCAAAATGTATCACTAAGTTGACAGAAGTTGATTTCGGAGCATAATTTTTGAACAGGAGCTTCAACCGTTTTGTGGCATATGAGAAATTCCCTTAGCCCCGGACCTGTCAATTTTGGTCAAAAATGAAAATCTCAAAAGTGCCCCAATTTCTGCTTTAAACTTTAGGTACTATCCCAAAATGTATCACTAAGGTGACAGAAGTTGATTTCGGAGCATCATTTTTGAATAGGAGCTTCAACCGTTTTGTGGCATATGAGAAATTCCCTAAGCCCCGGACCTGTCGATTTTGGTCAAAAATGAAAATCTCAAAAGTGCCCCAATTCCTGCTTTAAACTTTAGGTACTATCCCAAAATGTATCACTAAGGTGACAGAAGTTGATTTCGGAGCATCATTTTTGAATAGGAGCTTCAACCGTTTTGTGGCATATGAGAAATTCCCTAAGCCCCGGACCTGTCGATTTTGGTCAAAAATGAAAATTTCAAAAGTGCCCCAATTTCTGCTTTAAACTTTAGGTGCTATCCCAAAATGTATCACTAAGGTGACAGAAGTTGATTTCGGAGCATCATTTTTGAACAGGAGCTTCAACCGTTTTGTGGCATATGAGAAATTCCCTAAGCCCCGGACCTGTCGATTTTGGTCAAAAATTAAAATCTCAAAAGTGCCCCAATTTCTGCTTTAAACTTTAGGTACTATCCCAAAATGTATCACTAAGGTGACAGAAGTTGATTTCGGAGCATCATTTTTGAACAGGAGCTTCAACCGTTTTGTGGCATATGAGAAATTCCCTAAGCCCCGGACCTGTCGATTTTGGTCAAAAATGAAAATTTCAAAAGTGCCCCAATTTCTGCTTTAAACTTTAGGTACTATCCCAAAATGTACAAAATGTATCACTAAGGTGACAGAAGTTGATTTCGGAGCATCATTTTTGAATAGGAGCTTCAACCGTTTTGTGGCATATGAGAAATTCCCTAAGCCCCGGACCTGTCGATTTTGGTCAAAAATGAAAATTTCAAAAGTGCCCCAATTTCTGCTTTAAACTTTAGGTGCTATCCCAAAATGTATCACTAAGGTGACAGAAGTTGATTTCGGAGCATCATTTTTGAACAGAAGCTACAACCGTTTTTTGGCATATGAGAAATTCCCTAAGCCCCGGACCTGTCGATCTTGGTCAAAAATGAAAATTTCAAAAGTGCCCCAATTTCTGCTTTAAACTTTAGGTGCTATCCCAAAATGTATCACTAAGGTGACAGAAGTTGATTTAGGAGCATCATTTTTGAACAGGAGCTTCAACCGTTTTGTGGCATATGAGAAATTCCCTTAGCCCCGGACCTGTCGATTTTGGTCAAAAATGAAAATCTCAAAAGTGCCCCAATTTCTGCTTTAAACTTTAGGTACTATCCCAAAATGTATCACTAAGGTGACAGAAGTTGATTTCGGAGCATCATTTTTGAATAGGAGCTTCAACCGTTTTGTGGCATATGAGAAATTTCCTAAGCCCCGGATCTGTCGATTTTGGTCAAAAATGAAAATTTCAAAAGTGCCCAAATTTCTGCTTTAAACTTTAGGTACTTTCCCAAAATGTATCACTAAGTTGACAGAAGTTGATTTCGGAGCATCATTTTTGAACAGAAGCTTCAACCGTTTTTTGGCATATGAGAAATTCCCTAAGCCCCGGACCTGTCGATTTTGGTCAAAAATGAAAATCTAAAAAGTGCCCCAATTTCTGCTTTAAACTTTAGGTACATCCCAAAATGTATCACTAAGTTGACAGAAGTTGATTTCGGAGCATCATTTTTGAACAGGAGCTTCAACCGTTTTGTGGCATATGAGAAAATCCCTAAGGCCCGGACTTGTCGATTTTGGTCAAAAATGAAAATTTTGAAAGTGCCCCAATTTCTGCTTTAAACTTTAGGTACTATCCCAAAATGTATCTCTAAGGTGACAGAAGTTGATTTCGGAGCATCATTTTTGAACAGGAGCTTCAACCGTTTTGTGGCATATGAGAAATTCCCTAAGCCCCGGATCTGTCGATTTTGGTCAAAAATGAAAATCTCAAAAGTGCCCCAATTTCTGCTTTAAACTTTAGGTACTATCCCAAAATGTATCACTAAGGTGACAGAAGTTGATTTCGGAGCATCATTTTTGAACAGGAGCTTCAACCGTTTTGTGGCATATGAGAAATTCCCTAAGCCCCGGACCTGTCGATTTTGGTCAAAAATGAAAATTTCAAAAGTGCCCCAATTTCTGCTTTAAACTTTAGGTACTATCCCAAAATGTATCACTAAGTTGACAGAAGTTGATTTCGGAGCATAATTTTTGAACAGGAGCTTCAACCGTTTTGTGGCATATGAGAAATTCCCTTAGCCCCGGACCTGTCGATTTTGGTCAAAAATGAAAATCTCAAAAGTGCCCCAATTTCTGCTTTAAACTTTAGGTACTATCCCAAAATGTATCACTAAGGTGACAGAAGTTGATTTCGGAGCATCATTTTTGAATAGGAGCTTCAACCGTTTTGTGGCATATGAGAAATTCCCTAAGCCCCGGACCTGTCGATTTTGGTCAAAAATGAAAATCTCAAAAGTGCCCCAATTTCTGCTTTAAACTTTAGGTACTATCCCAAAATGTATCACTAAGGTGACAGAAGTTGATTTCGGAGCATCATTTTTGAATAGGAGCTTCAACCGTTTTGTGGCATATGAGAAATTCCCTAAGCCCCGGACCTGTCGATTTTGGTCAAAAATGAAAATTTCAAAAGTGCCCCAATTTCTGCTTTAAACTTTAGGTGCTATCCCAAAATGTATCACTAAGGTGACAGAAGTTGATTTCGGAGCATCATTTTTGAACAGGAGCTTCAACCGTTTTGTGGCATATGAGAAAATCCCTAAGGCCCGGACCTGTCGATTTTGGTCAAAAATGAAAATTTTGAAAGTGCCCCAATTTCTGCTTTAAACTTTAGGTACTATCCCAAAATGTATCTCTAAGGTGACAGAAGTTGATTTCGGAGCATCATTTTTGAACAGGAGCTTCAACCGTTTTGTGGCATATGAGAAATTCCCTAAGCCCCGGACCTGTCGATTTTGGTCAAAAATTAAAATCTCAAAAGTGCCCCAATTTCTGCTTTAAACTTTAGGTACTATCCCAAAATGTATCACTAAGGTGACAGAAGTTGATTTCGGAGCATCATTTTTGAACAGGAGCTTCAACCGTTTTGTGGCATATGAGAAATTCCCTAAGCCCCGGACCTGTCGATTTTGGTCAAAAATGAAAATTTCAAAAGTGCCCCAATTTCTGCTTTAAACTTTAGGTACTATCCCAAAATGTACAAAATGTATCACTAAGGTGACAGAAGTTGATTTCGGAGCATCATTTTTGAATAGGAGCTTCAACCGTTTTGTGGCATATGAGAAATTCCCTAAGCCCCGGACCTGTCGATTTTGGTCAAAAATGAAAATTTCAAAAGTGCCCCAATTTCTGCTTTAAACTTTAGGTGCTATCCCAAAATGTATCACTAAGGTGACAGAAGTTGATTTCGGAGCATCATTTTTGAACAGAAGCTACAACCGTTTTTTGGCATATGAGAAATTCCCTAAGCCCCGGACCTGTCGATCTTGGTCAAAAATGAAAATTTCAAAAGTGCCCCAATTTCTGCTTTAAACTTTAGGTGCTATCCCAAATTGTATCACTAAGGTGACAGAAGTTGATTTAGGAGCATCATTTTTGAACAGGAGCTTCAACCGTTTTGTGGCATATAAGAAATTCCCTAAGCCCCGGACCTGTCGATCTTGGTCAAAAATGAAAATTTCAAAAGTGCCCCAATTTCTGCTTTAAACTTTAGGTGCTATCCCAAAATGTATCACTAAGGTGACAGAAGTTGATTTAGGAGCATCATTTTTGAACAGGAGCTTCAACCGTTTTGTGGCATATGAGAAAATCCCTAAGGCCCGGACCTGTCGATTTTGGTCAAAAATGAAAATTTCAAATGTGCCCCAATTTCTGCTTTAAACTTTAGGTGCTATCCCAAAATGTATCACTAAGGTGACAGAAGTTGATTTCGGAGCATCATTTTTGAACAGAAGCTACAACCGTTTTTTGGCATATGAGAAATTCCCTAAGCCCCGGACCTGTCGATCTTGGTCAAAAATGAAAATTTCGAAAGTGCCCCAATTTCTGCTTTAAACTTTAGGTGCTATCCCAAATTGTATCACTAAGGTGACAGAAGTTGATTTAGGAGCATCATTTTTGAACAGGAGCTTCAACCGTTTTGTGGCATATAAGAAATTCCCTAAGCCCCGGACCTGTCGATCTTGGTCAAAAATGAAAATTTCAAAAGTGCCCCAATTTCTGCTTTAAACTTTAGGTGCTATCCCAAAATGTATCACTAAGGTGACAGAAGTTGATTTCGGAGCATCATTTTTGAACAGGAGCTTCAACCGTTTTGTGGCATATGAGAAAATCCCTAAGGCCCGGACTTGTCGATTTTGGTCAAAAATGAAAATTTTGAAAGTGCCCCAATTTCTGCTTTAAACTTTAGGTACTATCCCAAAATGTATCTCTAAGGTGACAGAAGTTGATTTCGGAGCATCATTTTTGAACAGGAGCTTCAACCGTTTTGTGGCATATGAGAAATTCCCTAAGCCCCGGACCTGTCGATTTTGGTCAAAAATTAAAATCTCAAAAGTGCCCCAATTTCTGCTTTAAACTTTAGGTACTATCCCAAAATGTATCACTAAGGTGACAGAAGTTGATTTCGGAGCATCATTTTTGAACAGGAGTTTCAACCGTTTTGTGGCATATGAGAAATTCCCTAAGCCCCGGACCTGTCGATTTTGGTCAAAAATGAAAATTTCAAAAGTGCCCCAATTTCTGCTTTAAACTTTAGGTACTATCCCAAAATGTATCACTAAGGTGACAGAAGTTGATTTCGGAGCATCATTTTTGAACAGAAGCTTCAACCGATTTGTGGCATATGAGAAATTCCCTAAGCCCCGGACCTGTCGATTTTGGTCAAAAATGAAAATTTCAAAAGTGCCCCAATTTCTGCTTTAAACTTTAGGTGCTATCCCAAAATGTATCACTAAGGTGACAGAAGTTGATTTCGGAGCATCATTTTTGAACAGGAGCTTCAACCGTTTTGTGGCATATGAGAAAATCCCTAAGGCCCGGACTTGTCGATTTTGGTCAAAAATGAAAATTTTGAAAGTGCCCCAATTTCTGCTTTAAACTTTAGGTACTATCCCAAAATGTATCTCTAAGGTGACAGAAGTTGATTTCGGAGCATCATTTTTGAACAGGAGCTTCAACCGTTTTGTGGCATATGAGAAATTCCCTAAGCCCCGGACCTGTCGATTTTGGTCAAAAATTAAAATCTCAAAAGTGCCCCAATTTCTGCTTTAAACTTTAGGTACTATCCCAAAATGTATCACTAAGGTGACAGAAGTTGATTTCGGAGCATCATTTTTGAACAGGAGCTTCAACCGTTTTGTGGCATATGAGAAATTCCCTAAGCCCCGGACCTGTCGATTTTGGTCAAAAATGAAAATTTCAAAAGTGCCCCAATTTCTGCTTTAAACTTTAGGTACTATCCCAAAATGTACAAAATGTATCACTAAGGTGACAGAAGTTGATTTCGGAGCATCATTTTTGAATAGGAGCTTCAACCGTTTTGTGGCATATGAGAAATTCCCTAAGCCCCGGACCTGTCGATTTTGGTCAAAAATGAAAATTTCAAAAGTGCCCCAATTTCTGCTTTAAACTTTAGGTGCTATCCCAAAATGTATCACTAAGGTGACAGAAGTTGATTTCGGAGCATCATTTTTGAACAGAAGCTACAACCGTTTTTTGGCATATGAGAAATTCCCTAAGCCCCGGACCTGTCGATCTTGGTCAAAAATGAAAATTTCAAAAGTGCCCCAATTTCTGCTTTAAACTTTAGGTGCTATCCCAAAATGTATCACTAAGGTGACAGAAGTTGATTTAGGAGCATCATTTTTGAACAGGAGCTTCAACCGTTTTGTGGCATATAAGAAATTCCCTAAGCCCCGGACCTGTCGATCTTGGTCAAAAATGAAAATTTCAAAAGTGCCCCAATTTCTGCTTTAAACTTTAGGTGCTATCCCAAAATGTATCACTAAGGTGACAGAAGTTGATTTAGGAGCATCATTTTTGAACAGGAGCTTCAACCGTTTTGTGGCATATGAGAAAATCCCTAAGGCCCGGACCTGTCGATTTTGGTCAAAAATGAAAATTTCAAAAGTGCCCCAATTTCTGCTTTAAACTTTAGGTGCTATCCCAAAATGTATCACTAAGGTGACAGAAGTTGATTTCGGAGCATCATTTTTGAACAGGAGCTTCAACCGTTTTGTGGCATAAGAGAAAATCCCTAAGGCCCGGACTTGTCGATTTTGGTCAAAAATGAAAATTTTGAAAGTGCCCCAATTTCTGCTTTAAACTTTAGGTACTATCCCAAAATGTATCTCTAAGGTGACAGAAGTTGATTTCGGAGCATCATTTTTGAACAGGAGCTTCAACCGTTTTGTGGCATATGAGAAATTCCCTAAACCCCGGACCTGTCGATTTTGGTCAAAAATTAAAATCTCAAAAGTGCCCCAATTTCTGCTTTAAACTTTAAGTACTATCCCAAAATGTATCACTAAGGTGACAGAAGTTGATTTCGGAGCATCATTTTTGAACAGGAGCTTCAACCGTTTTGTGGCATATGAGAAATTCCCTAAGCCCCGGACCTGTCGATTTTGGTCAAAAATGAAAATTTCAAAAGTGCCCCAATTTCTGCTTTAAACTTTAGGTACTATCCCAAAATGTATCACTAAGGTGACAGAAGTTGATTTCGGAGCATCATTTTTGAACAGAAGCTTCAACCGATTTGTGGCATATGAGAAATTCCCTAAGCCCCGGACCTGTCGATTTTGGTCAAAAATGAAAATTTCAAAAGTGCCCCAATTTCTGCTTTAAACTTTAGGTGCTATCCCAAAATGTATCACTAAGGTGACAGAAGTTGATTTCGGAGCATCATTTTTGAACAGGAGCTTCAACCGTTTTGTGGCATATGAGAAAATCCCTAAGGCCCGGACTTGTCGATTTTGGTCAAAAATGAAAATTT